>NW_026777199.1:0-42638 GCF_030936135.1 Gavia stellata | reverse complement strand
TCAACGAAATTACGAACGTCCAGGGATTGCTCCTACACTAAAGGTGCCAGCCCTGAAAGCTCTTGCTGGTCCTCATCTCCCACTGGTAACCTCTCAAACGAACCACAAACACTTGGGCTCTGAACTTGTTTAGCCTACTAAAACTTCCAATGTACACAGCCTCTCCTGCTCAATCTGGCCAGAGCTCAACACCGACATTGCGAACGTCCAGCGATTGCTCCTACACTAAAGGTGCCAGCCCTGAAAGCTCTTGCTGGTCCTCATCTCCCACTGGTAACCTCTCAAACGAACCACAAACACTTGGGCTCTGAACTTGTTTAGCCTACTGAAACTTCCAACGTACACAGCCTCTCCTGCTCAATCTGGCAGAGCTATATCTATTCAACGAAATTACGAACGTCCAGGGATTGCTCCTACACTAAAGGTGCCAGCCCTGAAAGCTCTTGCTGGTCCTCATCTCCCACTGGTAACCTCTCAAACGAACCACAAACACTTGGGCTCTGAACTTGTTTAGCCTACTAAAACTTCCAATGTACACAGCCTCTCCTGCTCAATCTGGCCAGAGCTCAACACCGACATTGCGAACGTCCAGCGATTGCTCCTACACTAAAGGTGCCAGCCCTGAAAGCTCTTGCTGGTCCTCATCTCCCACTGGTAACCTCTCAAACGAACCACAAACACTTGGGCTCTGAACTTGTTTAGCCTACTGAAACTTCCAACGTACACAGCCTCTCCTGCTCAATCTGGCCAGAGCTCAACACCGAAATTGCGAACGTCCAGGGATTGCTCCTACACTAAAGGTGCCAGCCCTGAAAGCTCTTGCTGGTCCTCATCTCCCACTGGTAACCTCTCAAACGAACCACAAACACTTGGGCTCTGAACTTGTTTAGCCTACTAAAACTTCCAACGTACACAGCCTCTCCTGCTCAATCTGGCCAGAGCTCAACACCGAAATTGCGAACGTCCAGCGATTGCTCCTACACTAAAGGTGCCAGCCCTGAAAGCTCTTGCTGGTCCTCATCTCCCACTGGTAACCTCTCAAACGAACCACAAACACTTGGGCTCTGAACTTGTTTAGCCTACTAAAACTTCCAACGTACACAGCCTCTCCTGCTCAATCTGGCCAGAGCTCAACACCGAAATTGCGAACGTCCAGGGATTGCTCCTACACTAAAGGTGCCAGCCCTGAAAGCTCTTGCTGGTCCTCATCTCCCACTGGTAACCTCTCAAACGAACCACAAACACTTGGGCTCTGAACTTGTTTAGCCTACTAAAACTTCCAACGTACACAGCCTCTCCTGCTCAATCTGGCCAGAGCTCAACACCGAAATTGCGAACGTCCAGCGATTGCTCCTACACTAAAGGTGCCAGCCCTGAAAGCTCTTGCTGGTCCTCATCTCCCACTGGTAACCTCTCAAACGAACCACAAACACTTGGGCTCTGAACTTGTTTAGCCTACTAAAACTTCCAACGTACACAGCCTCTCCTGCTCAATCTGGCCAGAGCTCAACACCGAAATTGCGAACGTCCAGGGATTGCTCCTACACTAAAGGTGCCAGCCCTGAAAGCTCTTGCTGGTCCTCATCTCCCACTGGTAACCTCTCAAACGAACCACAAACACTTGGGCTCTGAACTTGTTTAGCCTACTAAAACTTCCAACGTACACAGCCTCTCCTGCTCAATCTGGCCAGAGCTCAACACCGAAATTGCGAACGTCCAGCGATTGCTCCTACACTAAAGGTGCCAGCCCTGAAAGCTCTTGCTGGTCCTCATCTCCCACTGGTAACCTCTCAAACGAACCACAAACACTTGGGCTCTGAACTTGTTTAGCCTACTAAAACTTCCAACGTACACAGCCTCTCCTGCTCAATCTGGCCAGAGCTCAACACCGAAATTGCGAACGTCCAGCGATTGCTCCTACACTAAAGGTGCCAGCCCTGAAAGCTCTTGCTGGTCCTCATCTCCCACTGGTAACCTCTCAAACGAACCACAAACACTTGGGCTCTGAACTTGTTTAGCCTACTAAAACTTCCAACGTACACAGCCTCTCCTGCTCAATCTGGCCAGAGATTCACCAACGAAATTACGAACGTCCAGGGATTGCTCCTACACTAAAGGTGCCAGCCCTGAAAGCTCTTGCTGGTCCTCATCTCCCACTGGTAACCTCTCAAACGAACCACAAACACTTGGCCTCTGAACTTGTTTAGCCTACTAAAACTTCCAACGTACACAGCCTCTCCTGCTCAATCTGGCCAGAGCTCAACACCGAAATTGCGAACGTCCAGCGATTGCTCCTACACTAAAGGTGCCAGCCCTGAAAGCTCTTGCTGGTCCTCATCTCCCACTGGTAACCTCTCAAACGAACCACAAACACTTGGCCTCTGAACTTGTTTAGCCTACTGAAACTTCCAACGTACACAGCCTCTCCTGCTCAATCTGGCCAGAGCTCAACACCGAAATTGCGAACGTCCAGGGATTGCTCCTACACTAAAGGTGCCAGCCCTGAAAGCTCTTGCTGGTCCTCATCTCCCACTGGTAACCTCTCAAACGAACCACAAACACTTGGGCTCTGAACTTGTTTAGCCTACTGAAACTTCCAACGTACACAGCCTCTCCTGCTCAATCTGGCCAGAGCTCAACACCGAAATTGCGAACGTCCAGGGATTGCTCCTACACTAAAGGTGCCAGCCCTGAAAGCTCTTGCTGGTCCTCATCTCCCACTGGTAACCTCTCAAACGAACCACAAACACTTGGCCTCTGAACTTGTTTAGCCTACTAAAACTTCCAACGTACACAGCCTCTCCTGCTCAATCTGCCCAAATTCACCAACGAAATTACGAACGTCCAGGGATTGCTCCTACACTAAAGGTGCCAGCCCTGAAAGCTCTTGCTGGTCCTCATCTCCCACTGGTAACCTCTCAAACGAACCACAAACACTTGGGCTCTGAACTTGTTTAGCCTACTAAAACTTCCAACGTACACAGCCTCTCCTGCTCAATCTGGCCAGAGCTCAACACCGAAATTGCGAACGTCCAGCGATTGCTCCTACACTAAAGGTGCCAGCCCTGAAAGCTCTTGCTGGTCCTCATCTCCCACTGGTAACCTCTCAAACGAACCACAAACACTTGGCCTCTGAACTTGTTTAGCCTACTGAAACTTCCAACGTACACAGCCTCTCCTGCTCAATCTGGCCAGAGCTCAACACCGAAATTGCGAACGTCCAGGGATTGCTCCTACACTAAAGGTGCCAGCCCTGAAAGCTCTTGCTGGTCCTCATCTCCCACTGGTAACCTCTCAAACGAACCACAAACACTTGGGCTCTGAACTTGTTTCGCCTACTAAAACTTCCAACGTACACAGCCTCTCCTGCTCAATCTGGCCAGAGCTCAACACCGACATTGCGAACGTCCAGCGATTGCTCCTACACTAAAGGTGCCAGCCCTGAAAGCTCTTGCTGGTCCTCATCTCCCACTGGTAACCTCTCAAACGAACCACAAACACTTGGGCTCTGAACTTGTTTAGCCTACTAAAACTTCCAACGTACACAGCCTCTCCTGCTCAATCTGCCCAAAATTCACCAACGAAATTACGAACGTCCAGGGATTGCTCCTACACTAAAGGTGCCAGCCCTGAAAGCTCTTGCTGGTCCTCATCTCCCACTGGTAACCTCTCAAACGAACCACAAACACTTGGGCTCTGAACTTGTTTAGCCTACTAAAACTTCCAACGTACACAGCCTCTCCTGCTCAATCTGGCCAGAGCTCAACACCGAAATTGCGAACGTCCAGGGATTGCTCCTACACTAAAGGTGCCAGCCCTGAAAGCTCTTGCTGGTCCTCATCTCCCACTGGTAACCTCTCAAACGAACCACAAACACTTGGGCTCTGAACTTGTTTAGCCTACTGAAACTTCCAACGTACACAGCCTCTCCTGCTCAATCTGGCCAGAGCTCAACACCGAAATTGCGAACGTCCAGGGATTGCTCCTACACTAAAGGTGCCAGCCCTGAAAGCTCTTGCTGGTCCTCATCTCCCACTGGTAACCTCTCAAACGAACCACAAACACTTGGGCTCTGAACTTGTTTAGCCTACTAAAACTTCCAACGTACACAGCCTCTCCTGCTCAATCTGGCCAGAGCTCAACACCGAAATTGCGAACGTCCAGCGATTGCTCCTACACTAAAGGTGCCAGCCCTGAAAGCTCTTGCTGGTCCTCATCTCCCACTGGTAACCTCTCAAACGAACCACAAACACTTGGGCTCTGAACTTGTTTAGCCTACTAAAACTTCCAACGTACACAGCCTCTCCTGCTCAATCTGGCCAGAGCTCAACACCGACATTGCGAACGTCCAGCGATTGCTCCTACACTAAAGGTGCCAGCCCTGAAAGCTCTTGCTGGTCCTCATCTCCCACTGGTAACCTCTCAAACGAACCACAAACACTTGGCCTCTGAACTTGTTTAGCCTACTAAAACTTCCAACGTACACAGCCTCTCCTGCTCAATCTGGCCAGAGCTCAACACCGACATTGCGAACGTCCAGCGATTGCTCCTACACTAAAGGTGCCAGCCCTGAAAGCTCTTGCTGGTCCTCATCTCCCACTGGGGTAACCTCTCAAACGAACCACAAACACTTGGGCTCTCAACTTGTTTAGCCTACTAAAACTTCCAACGTACACAGCCTCTCCTGCTCAATCTGGCCAGAGCTCAACACCGACATTGCGAACGTCCAGCGATTGCTCCTACACTAAAGGTGCCAGCCCTGAAAGCTCTTGCTGGTCCTCATCTCCCACTGGTAACCTCTCAAACGAACCACAAACACTTGGGCTCTGAACTTGTTTAGCCTACTAAAACTTCCAACGTACACAGCCTCTCCTGCTCAATCTGGCCAGAGCTCAACACCGACATTGCGAACGTCCAGCGATTGCTCCTACACTAAAGGTGCCAGCCCTGAAAGCTCTTGCTGGTCCTCATCTCCCACTGGTAACCTCTCAAACGAACCACAAACACTTGGGCTCTCAACTTGTTTAGCCTACTAAAACTTCCAACGTACACAGCCTCTCCTGCTCAATCTGGCCAGAGCTCAACACCGACATTGCGAACGTCCAGCGATTGCTCCTACACTAAAGGTGCCAGCCCTGAAAGCTCTTGCTGGTCCTCATCTCCCACTGGTAACCTCTCAAACGAACCACAAACACTTGGCCTCTGAACTTGTTTAGCCTACTAAAACTTCCAACGTACACAGCCTCTCCTGCTCAATCTGGCCAGAGCTCAACACCGAAATTGCGAACGTCCAGCGATTGCTCCTACACTAAAGGTGCCAGCCCTGAAAGCTCTTGCTGGTCCTCATCTCCCACTGGTAACCTCTCAAACGAACCACAAACACTTGGCCTCTGAACTTGTTTAGCCTACTAAAACTTCCAACGTACACAGCCTCTCCTGCTCAATCTGGCCAGAGCTCAACACCGACATTGCGAACGTCCAGCGATTGCTCCTACACTAAAGGTGCCAGCCCTGAAAGCTCTTGCTGGTCCTCATCTCCCACTGGTAACCTCTCAAACGAACCACAAACACTTGGCCTCTGAACTTGTTTAGCCTACTAAAACTTCCAACGTACACAGCCTCTCCTGCTCAATCTGGCCAGAGCTCAACACGTCCAGCGATTGCTCCTACACTAAAGGTGCCAGCCCTGAAAGCTCTTGCTGGTCCTCATCTCCCACTGGTAACCTCTCAAACGAACCACAAACACTTGGCCTCTGAACTTGTTTAGCCTACTAAAACTTCCAACGTACACAGCCTCTCCTGCTCAATCTGCCCAAAATTCACCAACGAAATTATGAACGTCCAGGGATTGCTCCTACACTAAAGGTGCCAGCCCTGAAAGCTCTTGCTGGTCCTCATCTCCCACTGGTAACCTCTCAAACGAACCACAAACACTTGGGCTATGAACTTGTTTAGCCTACTAAAACTTCCAACGTACACAGCCTCTCCTGCTCAATCTGGCCAGAGCTCAACACCGACATTGCGAACGTCCAGCGATTGCTCCTACACTAAAGGTGCCAGCCCTGAAAGCTCCTGCTGGTCCTCATCTCCCACTGGTAACCTCTCAAACGAACCACAAACACTTGGGCTCTGAACTTGTTTAGCCTACTAAAACTTCCAACGTACACAGCCTCTCCTGCTCAATCTGGCCAGAGCTCAACACCGAAATTGAGAAAGTCCAGGGATTGCTCCTACACTAAAGGTGCCAGCCCTGAAAGCTCTTGCTGGTCCTCATCTCCCACTGGTAACCTCTCAAACGAACCACAAACACTTGGGCTCTGAACTTGTTTCGCCTACTAAAACTTCCAACGTACACAGCCTCTCCTGCTCAATCTGGCCAGAGCTCAACACCGACATTGCGAACGTCCAGCGATTGCTCCTACACTAAAGGTGCCAGCCCTGAAAGCTCTTGCTGGTCCTCATCTCCCACTGGTAACCTCTCAAACGAACCACAAACACTTGGGCTCTGAACTTGTTTAGCCTACTAAAACTTCCAACGTACACAGCCTCTCCTGCTCAATCTGGCCAGAGCTCAACACCGACATTGCGAACGTCCAGCGATTGCTCCTACACTAAAGGTGCCAGCCCTGAAAGCTCTTGCTGGTCCTCATCTCCCACTGGTAACCTCTCAAACGAACCACAAACACTTGGGCTCTGAACTTGTTTAGCCTACTAAAACTTCCAACGTACACAGCCTCTCCTGCTCAATCTGCCCAAAATTCACCAACGAAATTATGAACGTCCAGGGATTGCTCCTACACTAAAGGTGCCAGCCCTGAAAGCTCTTGCTGGTCCTCATCTCCCACTGGTAACCTCTCAAACGAACCACAAACACTTGGGCTCTGAACTTGTTTAGCCTACTGAAACTTCCAACGTACACAGCCTCTCCTGCTCAATCTGGCCAGAGCTCAACACCGAAATTGCGAACGTCCAGGGATTGCTCCTACACTAAAGGTGCCAGCCCTGAAAGCTCTTGCTAGTCCTCATCTCCCACTGGTAACCTCTCAAACGAACCACAAACACTTGGGCTCTGAACTTGTTTAGCCTACTAAAACTTCCAACGTACACAGCCTCTCCTGCTCAATCTGGCCAGAGCTCAACACCGACATTGCGAACGTCCAGCGATTGCTCCTACACTAAAGGTGCCAGCCCTGAAAGCTCTTGCTGGTCCTCATCTCCCACTGGTAACCTATCAAACGAACCACAAACACTTGGGCTCTGAACTTGTTTAGCCTACTAAAACTTCCAACGTACACAGCCTCTCCTGCTCAATCTGGCCAGAGCTCAACACCGAAATTGCGAACGTCCAGCGATTGCTCCTACACTAAAGGTGCCAGCCCTGAACGCTCTTGCTGGTCCTCATCTCCCACTGGTAACCTCTCAAACGAACCACAAACACTTGGGCTCTGAACTTGTTTAGCCTACTAAAACTTCCAACGTACACAGCCTCTCCTGCTCAATCTGGCCAGAGCTCAACACCGAAATTGCGAACGTCCAGCGATTGCTCCTACACTAAAGGTGCCAGCCCTGAAAGCTCCTGCTGGTCCTCATCTCCCACTGGTAACCTCTCAAACGAACCACAAACACTTGGGCTCTGAACTTGTTTCGCCTACTAAAACTTCCAACGTACACAGCCTCTCCTGCTCAATCTGGCCAGAGCTCAACACCGAAATTGCAAACGTCCAGGGATTGCTCCTACACTAAAGGTGCCAGCCCTGAAAGCTCTTGCTGGTCCTCATCTCCCACTGGTAACCTCTCAAACGAACCACAAACACTTGGCCTCTATGAACTTGTTTAGCCTACTAAAACTTCCAACGTACACAGCCTCTCCTGCTCAATCTGGCCAGAGCTCAACACCGAAATTGTGAACGTCCAGGGATTGCTCCTACACTAAAGGTGCCAGCCCTGAAAGCTCTTGCTGGTCCTCATCTCCCACTGGTAACCTCTCAAACGAACCACAAACACTTGGGCTCTGAACTTGTTTAGCCTACTGAAACTTCCAACGTACACAGCCTCTCCTGCTCAATCTGGCCAGAGCTCAACACCGAAATTGCGAACGTCCAGGGATTGCTCCTACACTAAAGGTGCCAGCCCTGAAAGCTCTTGCTAGTCCTCATCTCCCACTGGTAACCTCTCAAACGAACCACAAACACTTGGGCTCTGAACTTGTTTAGCCTACTAAAACTTCCAACGTACACAGCCTCTCCTGCTCAATCTGGCCAGAGCTCAACACCGACATTGCGAACGTCCAGCGATTGCTCCTACACTAAAGGTGCCAGCCCTGAAAGCTCTTGCTGGTCCTCATCTCCCACTGGTAACCTCTCAAACGAACCACAAACACTTGGCCTCTGAACTTGTTTAGCCTACTAAAACTTCCAACGTACACAGCCTCTCCTGCTCAATCTGGCCAGAGCTCAACACCGAAATTGCGAACGTCCAGCGATTGCTCCTACACTAAAGGTGCCAGCCCTGAACGCTCTTGCTGGTCCTCATCTCCCACTGGTAACCTCTCAAACGAACCACAAACACTTGGGCTCTGAACTTGTTTAGCCTACTAAAACTTCCAACGTACACAGCCTCTCCTGCTCAATCTGGCCAGAGCTCAACAACGAAATTGCGAACGTCCAGCGATTGCTCCTACACTAAAGGTGCCAGCCCTGAAAGCTCCTGCTGGTCCTCATCTCCCACTGGTAACCTCTCAAACGAACCACAAACACTTGGGCTCTGAACTTGTTTAGCCTACTAAAACTTCCAACGTACACAGCCTCTCCTGCTCAATCTGGCCAGAGCTCAACACCAAAATTGCGAACGTCCAGGGATTGCTCCTACACTAAAGGTGCCAGCCCTGAAAGCTCCTGCTGGTCCTCATCTCCCACTGGTAACCTCTCAAACGAACCACAAACACTTGGGCTCTCAACTTGTTTAGCCTACTAAAACTTCCAACGTACACAGCCTCTCCTGCTCAATCTGGCCAGAGCTCAACACCGACATTGCGAACGTCCAGGGATTGCTCCTACACTAAAGGTGCCAGCCCTGAAAGCTCTTGCTGGTCCTCATCTCCCACTGGTAACCTCTCAAACGAACCACAAACACTTGGGCTCTGAACTTGTTTAGCCTACTAAAACTTCCAACGTACACAGCCTCTCCTGCTCAATCTGGCCAGAGCTCAACACCGACATTGCGAACGTCCAGCGATTGCTCCTACACTAAAGGTGCCAGCCCTGAAAGCTCTTGCTGGTCCTCATCTCCCACTGGTAACCTCTCAAACGAACCACAAACACTTGCGCTCTGAACTTGTTTAGCCTACTAAAACTTCCAACGTACACAGCCTCTCCTGCTCAATCTGGCCAGAGCTCAACACCGACATTGCGAACGTCCAGCGATTGCTCCTACACTAAAGGTGCCAGCCCTGAAAGCTCTTGCTGGTCCTCATCTCCTACTGGTAACCTCTCAAACGAACCACAAACACTTGGGCTCTGAACTTGTTTAGCCTACTAAAACTTCCAACGTACACAGCCTCTCCTGCTCAATCTGGCCAGAGCTCAACACCGAAATTGCGAACGTCCAGCGATTGCTCCTACACTAAAGGTGCCAGCCCTGAAAGCTCTTGCTGGTCCTCATCTCCCACTGGTAACCTCTCAAACGAACCACAAACACTTGGCCTCTGAACTTGTTTAGCCTACTAAAACTTCCAACGTACACAGCCTCTCCTGCTCAATCTGGCCAGAGCTCAACACCGACATTGCGAACGTCCAGCGATTGCTCCTACACTAAAGGTGCCAGCCCTGAAAGCTCTTGCTGGTCCTCATCTCCACTGGTAACCTCTCAAACGAACCACAAACACTTGGGCTCTGAACTTGTTTAGCCTACTAAAACTTCCAACGTACACAGCCTCTCCTGCTCAATCTGGCCAGAGCTCAACACCGAAATTGCGAACGTCCAGCGATTGCTCCTACACTAAAGGTGCCAGCCCTGAAAGCTCCTGCTGGTCCTCATCTCCCACTGGTAACCTCTCAAACGAACCACAAACACTTGGGCTCTGAACTTGTTTAGCCTACTAAAACTTCCAACGTACACAGCCTCTCCTGCTCAATCTGGCCAGAGCTCAACACCAAATTGCGAACGTCCAGCGATTGCTCCTACACTAAAGGTGCCAGCCCTGAAAGCTCCTGCTGGTCCTCATCTCCCACTGGTAACCTCTCAAACGAACCACAAACACTTGGGCTCTCAACTTGTTTAGCCTACTAAAACTTCCAACGTACACAGCCTCTCCTGCTCAATCTGGCCAGAGCTCAACACCGACATTGCGAACGTCCAGGGATTGCTCCTACACTAAAGGTGCCAGCCCTGAAAGCTCTTGCTGGTCCTCATCTCCCACTGGTAACCTCTCAAACGAACCACAAACACTTGGCCTCTGAACTTGTTTAGCCTACTAAAACTTCCAACGTACACAGCCTCTCCTGCTCAATCTGCCCAGAATTCACCAACGAAATTACGAACGTCCCGCGATTGCTCCTACACTAAAGGTGCCAGCCCTGAAAGCTCCTGCTGGTCCTCATCTCCCACTGGTAACCTCTCAAACGAACCACAAACACTTGGGCTCTGAACTTGTTTAGCCTACTAAAACTTCCAACGTACACAGCCTCTCCTGCTCAATCTGCCCAAAATTCACCAACGAAATTACGAACGTCCAGGGATTGCTCCTACACTAAAGGTGCCAGCCCTGAAAGCTCTTGCTGGTCCTCATCTCCCACTGGTAACCTCTCAAACGAACCACAAACACTTGGCCTCTGAACTTGTTTAGCCTACTAAAACTTCCAACGTACACAGCCTCTCCTGCTCAATCTGGCCAGAGCTCAACACCGAAATTGCGAACGTCCAGCGATTGCTCCTACACTAAAGGTGCCAGCCCTGAAAGCTCTTGCTGGTCCTCATCTCCCACTGGTAACCTCTCAAACGAACCACAAACACTTGGCCTCTGAACTTGTTTAGCCTACTAAAACTTCCAACGTACACAGCCTCTCCTGCTCAATCTGGCCAGAGCTCAACACGTCCAGCGATTGCTCCTACACTAAAGGTGCCAGCCCTGAAAGCTCTTGCTGGTCCTCATCTCCCACTGGTAACCTCTCAAACGAACCACAAACACTTGGCCTCTGAACTTGTTTAGCCTACTAAAACTTCCAACGTACACAGCCTCTCCTGCTCAATCTGCCCAAAATTCACCAACGAAATTATGAACGTCCAGGGATTGCTCCTACACTAAAGGTGCCAGCCCTGAAAGCTCCTGCTGGTCCTCATCTCCCACTGGTAACCTCTCAAACGAACCACAAACACTTGGGCTCTGAACTTGTTTAGCCTACTAAAACTTCCAACGTACACAGCCTCTCCTGCTCAATCTGGCCAGAGCTCAACACCGAAATTGAGAAAGTCCAGGGATTGCTCCTACACTAAAGGTGCCAGCCCTGAAAGCTCTTGCTGGTCCTCATCTCCCACTGGTAACCTCTCAAACGAACCACAAACACTTGGGCTCTGAACTTGTTTCGCCTACTAAAACTTCCAACGTACACAGCCTCTCCTGCTCAATCTGGCCAGAGCTCAACACCGAAATTGCAAACGTCCAGCGATTGCTCCTACACTAAAGGTGCCAGCCCTGAAAGCTCTTGCTGGTCCTCATCTCCCACTGGTAACCTCTCAAACGAACCACAAACACTTGGCCTCTGAACTTGTTTAGCCTACTAAAACTTCCAACGTACACAGCCTCTCCTGCTCAATCTGGCCAGAGCTCAACACCGAAATTGCGAACGTCCAGCGATTGCTCCTACACTAAAGGTGCCAGCCCTGAAAGCTCTTGCTGGTCCTCATCTCCCACTGGTAACCTCTCAAACGAACCACAAACACTTGGCCTCTGAACTTGTTTAGCCTACTAAAACTTCCAACGTACACAGCCTCTCCTGCTCAATCTGCCCAAAATTCACCAACGAAATTATGAACGTCCAGGGATTGCTCCTACACTAAAGGTGCCAGCCCTGAAAGCTCTTGCTGGTCCTCATCTCCCACTGGTAACCTCTCAAACGAACCACAAACACTTGGGCTCTGAACTTGTTTAGCCTACTGAAACTTCCAACGTACACAGCCTCTCCTGCTCAATCTGGCCAGAGCTCAACACCGAAATTGCGAACGTCCAGGGATTGCTCCTACACTAAAGGTGCCAGCCCTGAAAGCTCTTGCTAGTCCTCATCTCCCACTGGTAACCTCTCAAACGAACCACAAACACTTGGGCTCTGAACTTGTTTAGCCTACTAAAACTTCCAACGTACACAGCCTCTCCTGCTCAATCTGGCCAGAGCTCAACACCGACATTGCGAACGTCCAGCGATTGCTCCTACACTAAAGGTACCAGCCCTGAAAGCTCTTGCTGGTCCTCATCTCCCACTGGTAACCTCTCAAACGAACCACAAACACTTGGCCTCTGAACTTGTTTAGCCTACTAAAACTTCCAACGTACACAGCCTCTCCTGCTCAATCTGGCCAGAGCTCAACACCGAAATTGCGAACGTCCAGCGATTGCTCCTACACTAAAGGTGCCAGCCCTGAACGCTCTTGCTGGTCCTCATCTCCCACTGGTAACCTCTCAAACGAACCACAAACACTTGGGCTCTGAACTTGTTTAGCCTACTAAAACTTCCAACGTACACAGCCTCTCCTGCTCAATCTGGCCAGAGCTCAACAACGAAATTGCGAACGTCCAGCGATTGCTCCTACACTAAAGGTGCCAGCCCTGAAAGCTCCTGCTGGTCCTCATCTCCCACTGGTAACCTCTCAAACGAACCACAAACACTTGGCCTCTGAACTTGTTTAGCCTACTAAAACTTCCAACGTACACAGCCTCTCCTGCTCAATCTGGCCAGAGCTCAACACCGAAATTGCGAACGTCCAGCGATTGCTCCTACACTAAAGGTGCCAGCCCTGAAAGCTCTTGCTGGTCCTCATCTCCCACTGGTAACCTCTCAAACGAACCACAAACACTTGGGCTCTGAACTTGTTTAGCCTACTAAAACTTCCAACGTACACAGCCTCTCCTGCTCAATCTGGCCAGAGCTCAACACCGACATTGCGAACGTCCAGCGATTGCTCCTACACTAAAGGTGCCAGCCCTGAAAGCTCTTGCTGGTCCTCATCTCCCACTGGTAACCTCTCAAACGAACCACAAACACTTGGGCTCTGAACTTGTTTAGCCTACTAAAACTTCCAACGTACACAGCCTCTCCTGCTCAATCTGGCCAGAGCTCAACACCGACATTGCGAACGTCCAGCGATTGCTCCTACACTAAAGGTGCCAGCCCTGAAAGCTCTTGCTGGTCCTCATCTCCCACTGGTAACCTCTCAAACGAACCACAAACACTTGGGCTCTGAACTTGTTTAGCCTACTAAAACTTCCAACGTACACAGCCTCTCCTGCTCAATCTGGCCAGAGCTCAACACCGACATTGCGAACGTCCAGCGATTGCTCCTACACTAAAGGTGCCAGCCCTGAAAGCTCTTGCTGGTCCTCATCTCCCACTGGTAACCTCTCAAACGAACCACAAACACTTGGGCTCTGAACTTGTTTAGCCTACTAAAACTTCCAACGTACACAGCCTCTCCTGCTCAATCTGGCCAGAGCTCAACACCGAAATTGCGAACGTCCAGGGATTGCTCCTACACTAAAGGTGCCAGCCCTGAAAGCTCCTGCTGGTCCTCATCTCCCACTGGTAACCTCTCAAACGAACCACAAACACTTGGGCTCTGAACTTGTTTAGCCTACTAAAACTTCCAACGTACACAGCCTCTCCTGCTCAATCTGGCCAGAGCTCAACACCGAAATTGCGAACGTCCAGGGATTGCTCCTACACTAAAGGTGCCAGCCCTGAAAGCTCTTGCTGGTCCTCATCTCCCACTGGTAACCTCTCAAACGAACCACAAACACTTGGGCTCTGAACTTGTTTCGCCTACTAAAACTTCCAACGTACACAGCCTCTCCTGCTCAATCTGGCCAGAGCTCAACACCGAAATTGCAAACGTCCAGCGATTGCTCCTACACTAAAGGTGCCAGCCCTGAAAGCTCTTGCTGGTCCTCATCTCCCACTGGTAACCTCTCAAACGAACCACAAACACTTGGCCTCTGAACTTGTTTAGCCTACTAAAACTTCCAACGTACACAGCCTCTCCTGCTCAATCTGGCCAGAGCTCAACACCGAAATTGCGAACGTCCAGCGATTGCTCCTACACTAAAGGTGCCAGCCCTGAAAGCTCTTGCTGGTCCTCATCTCCCACTGGTAACCTCTCAAACGAACCACAAACACTTGGGCTCTGAACTTGTTTAGCCTACTAAAACTTCCAACGTACACAGCCTCTCCTGCTCAATCTGGCCAGAGCTCAACACCGAAATTGCGAACGTCCAGGGATTGCTCCTACACTAAAGGTGCCAGCCCTGAAAGCTCTTGCTAGTCCTCATCTCCCACTGGTAACCTCTCAAACGAACCACAAACACTTGGGCTCTGAACTTGTTTCGCCTACTAAAACTTCCAACGTACACAGCCTCTCCTGCTCAATCTGGCCAGAGCTCAACACCGACATTGCGAACGTCCAGCGATTGCTCCTACACTAAAGGTGCCAGCCCTGAAAGCTCTTGCTGGTCCTCATCTCCCACTGGTAACCTCTCAAACGAACCACAAACACTTGGCCTCTGAACTTGTTTAGCCTACTAAAACTTCCAACGTACACAGCCTCTCCTGCTCAATCTGGCCAGAGCTCAACACCGACATTGCGAACGTCCAGCGATTGCTCCTACACTAAAGGTGCCAGCCCTGAACGCTCTTGCTGGTCCTCATCTCCCACTGGTAACCTCTCAAACGAACCACAAACACTTGGGCTCTGAACTTGTTTCGCCTACTAAAACTTCCAACGTACACAGCCTCTCCTGCTCAATCTGGCCAGAGCTCAACAACGAAATTGCGAACGTCCAGCGATTGCTCCTACACTAAAGGTGCCAGCCCTGAAAGCTCCTGCTGGTCCTCATCTCCCACTGGTAACCTCTCAAACGAACCACAAACACTTGGGCTCTGAACTTGTTTAGCCTACTAAAACTTCCAACGTACACAGCCTCTCCTGCTCAATCTGGCCAGAGCTCAACACCGAAATTGCGAACGTCCAGGGATTGCTCCTACACTAAAGGTGCCAGCCCTGAAAGCTCTTGCTGGTCCTCATCTCCCACTGGTAACCTCTCAAACGAACCACAAACACTTGGCCTCTGAACTTGTTTAGCCTACTAAAACTTCCAACGTACACAGCCTCTCCTGCTCAATCTGCCCAAAATTCACCAACGAAATTATGAACGTCCAGGGATTGCTCCTACACTAAAGGTGCCAGCCCTGAAAGCTCTTGCTGGTCCTCATCTCCCACTGGTAACCTCTCAAACGAACCACAAACACTTGGCCTCTGAACTTGTTTAGCCTACTAAAACTTCCAACGTACACAGCCTCTCCTGCTCAATCTGGCCAGAGCTCAACACCGAAATTGCGAACGTCCAGCGATTGCTCCTACACTAAAGGTGCCAGCCCTGAAAGCTCTTGCTGGTCCTCATCTCCCACTGGTAACCTCTCAAACGAACCACAAACACTTGGGCTCTGAACTTGTTTAGCCTACTAAAACTTCCAACGTACACAGCCTCTCCTGCTCAATCTGGCCAGAGCTCAACACCGAAATTGCGAACGTCCAGCGATTGCTCCTACACTAAAGGTGCCAGCCCTGAAAGCTCTTGCTGGTCCTCATCTCCCACTGGTAACCTCTCAAACGAACCACAAACACTTGGGCTCTGAACTTGTTTCGCCTACTAAAACTTCCAACGTACACAGCCTCTCCTGCTCAATCTGGCCAGAGCTCAACACCGAAATTGCGAACGTCCAGGGATTGCTCCTACACTAAAGGTGCCAGCCCTGAAAGCTCCTGCTGGTCCTCATCTCCCACTGGTAACCTCTCAAACGAACCACAAACACTTGGGCTCTGAACTTGTTTAGCCTACTAAAACTTCCAACGTACACAGCCTCTCCTGCTCAATCTGCCCAAAATTCACCAACGAAATTACCAACGTCCAGCGATTGCTCCTACACTAAAGGTGCCAGCCCTGAAAGCTCTTGCTGGTCCTCATCTCCCACTGGTAACCTCTCAAACGAACCACAAACACTTGGGCTCTGAACTTGTTTAGCCTACTAAAACTTCCAACGTACACAGCCTCTCCTGCTCAATCTGGCCAGAGCTCAACACCGAAATTGCGAACGTCCAGCGATTGCTCCTACACTAAAGGTGCCAGCCCTGAAAGCTCTTGCTGGTCCTCATCTCCCACTGGTAACCTCTCAAACGAACCACAAACACTTGGCCTCTGAACTTGTTTAGCCTACTAAAACTTCCAACGTACACAGCCTCTCCTGCTCAATCTGGCCAGAGGTCAACACCGACATTGCGAACGTCCAGCGATTGCTCCTACACTAAAGGTGCCAGCCCTGAAAGCTCTTGCTGGTCCTCATCTCCCACTGGTAACCTGTCAAACGAACCACAAACACTTGGGCTCTGAACTTGTTTAGCCTACTAAAACTTCCAACGTACACAGCCTCTCCTGCTCAATCTGGCCAGAGCTCAACACCGAAATTGCGAACGTCCAGGGATTGCTCCTACACTAAAGGTGCCAGCCCTGAAATCGATTGCTCCTACACTAAAGGTGCCAGCCCTGAAAGCTCTTGCTGGTCCTCATCTCCCACTGGTAACCTCTCAAACGAACCACAAACACTTGGGCTCTGAACTTGTTTCGCCTACTAAAACTTCCAACGTACACAGCCTCTCCTGCTCAATCTGGCCAGAGCTCAACACCGAAATTGCGAACGTCCAGCGATTGCTCCTACACTAAAGGTGCCAGCCCTGAAAGCTCTTGCTGGTCCTCATCTCCCACTGGTAACCTCTCAAACGAACCACAAACACTTGGGCTCTGAACTTGTTTAGCCTACTGAAACTTCCAACGTACACAGCCTCTCCTGCTCAATCTGGCCAGAGCTCAACACCGAAATTGCGAACGTCCAGCGATTGCTCCTACACTAAAGGTGCCAGCCCTGAAAGCTCCTGCTGGTCCTCATCTCCCACTGGTAACCTCTCAAACGAACCACAAACACTTGGGCTCTGAACTTGTTTAGCCTACTAAAACTTCCAACGTACACAGCCTCTCCTGCTCAATCTGGCCAGAGCTCAACACCGAAATTGCGAACGTCCAGCGATTGCTCCTACACTAAAGGTGCCAGCCCTGAAAGCTCCTGCTGGTCCTCATCTCCCACTGGTAACCTCTCAAACGAACCACAAACACTTGGGCTCTGAACTTGTTTCGCCTACTAAAACTTCCAACGTACACAGCCTCTCCTGCTCAATCTGCCCAAAATTCACCAACGAAATTACGAACGTCCAACGATTGCTCCTACACTAAAGGTGCCAGCCCTGAAAGCTCTTGCTGGTCCTCATCTCCCACTGGTAACCTCTCAAACGAACCACAAACACTTGGGCTCTGAACTTGTTTAGCCTACTAAAACTTCCAACGTACACAGCCTCTCCTGCTCAATCTGGCCAGAGCTCAACACCGAAATTGCAAACGTCCAGGGATTGCTCCTACACTAAAGGTGCCAGCCCTGAAAGCTCTTGCTGGTCCTCATCTCCCACTGGTAACCTCTCAAACGAACCACAAACACTTGGCCTCTGAACTTGTTTAGCCTACTAAAACTTCCAACGTACACAGCCTCTCCTGCTCAATCTGGCCAGAGCTCAACACCGAAATTGCGAACGTCCAGCGATTGCTCCTACACTAAAGGTGCCAGCCCTGAAAGCTCTTGCTGGTCCTCATCTCCCACTGGTAACCTCTCAAACGAACCACAAACACTTGGGCTCTGAACTTGTTTAGCCTACTAAAACTTCCAACGTACACAGCCTCTCCTGCTCAATCTGCCCAAAATTCACCAACGAAATTACGAACGTCCAGGGATTGCTCCTACACTAAAGGTGCCAGCCCTGAAAGCTCTTGCTGGTCCTCATCTCCCACTGGTAACCTCTCAAACGAACCACAAACACTTGGGCTCTGAACTTGTTTAGCCTACTAAAACTTCCAACGTACACAGCCTCTCCTGCTCAATCTGGCCAGAGCTCAACACCGAAATTGCGAACGTCCAGCGATTGCTCCTACACTAAAGGTGCCAGCCCTGAAAGCTCTTGCTGGTCCTCATCTCCCACTGGTAACCTCTCAAACGAACCACAAACACTTGGGCTCTGAACTTGTTTCGCCTACTAAAACTTCCAACGTACACAGCCTCTCCTGCTCAATCTGGCCAGAGCTCAACACCGACATTGCGAACGTCCAGCGATTGCTCCTACACTAAAGGTGCCAGCCCTGAAAGCTCTTGCTGGTCCTCATCTCCCACTGGTAACCTCTCAAACGAACCACAAACACTTGGGCTCTGAACTTGTTTAGCCTACTAAAACTTCCAACGTACACAGCCTCTCCTGCTCAATCTGCCCAAAACTCACCAACGAAATTGCGAACGTCCAGCGATTGCTCCTACACTAAAGGTGCCAGCCCTGAAAGCTCTTGCTGGTCCTCATCTCCCACTGGTAACCTCTCAAACGAACCACAAACACTTGGGCTCTGAACTTGTTTCGCCTACTAAAACTTCCAACGTACACAGCCTCTCCTGCTCAATCTGGCCAGAGCTCAACACCGAAATTGCGAACGTCCAGCGATTGCTCCTACACTAAAGGTGCCAGCCCTGAAAGCTCTTGCTGGTCCTCATCTCCCACTGGTAACCTCTCAAACGAACCACAAACACTTGGGCTCTGAACTTGTTTAGCCTACTAAAACTTCCAACGTACACAGCCTCTCCCGCTCAATCTGCCCAAAATTCACCAACGAAATTACGAACGTCCAGGGATTGCTCCTACACTAAAGGTGCCAGCCCTGAAAGCTCTTGCTGGTCCTCATCTCCCACTGGTAACCTCTCAAACGAACCACAAACACTTGGGCTCTGAACTTGTTTAGCCTACTAAAACTTCCAACGTACACAGCCTCTCCTGCTCAATCTGGCCAGAGCTCAACACCGAAATTGCGAACGTCCAGGGATTGCTCCTACACTAAAGGTGCCAGCCCTGAAAGCTCTTGCTGGTCCTCATCTCCCACTGGTAACCTCGCAAACGAACCACAAACACTTGGGCTCTGAACTTGTTTCGCCTACTAAAACTTCCAACGTACACAGCCTCTCCTGCTCAATCTGCCCATAATTCACCAACGAAATTACGAACGTCCAGGGATTGCTCCTACACTAAAGGTGCCAGCCCTGAAAGCTCTTGCTGGTCCTCATCTCCCACTGGTAACCTCTCAAACGAACCACAAACACTTGGGCTCTGAACTTGTTTCGCCTACTAAAACTTCCAACGTACACAGCCTCTCCTGCTCAATCTGGCCAGAGCTCAACACCGAAATTGCGAACGTCCAGGGATTGCTCCTACACTAAAGGTGCCAGCCCTGAAAGCTCTTGCTAGTCCTCATCTCCCACTGGTAACCTCTCAAACGAACCACAAACACTTGGCCTCTGAACTTGTTTCGCCTACTAAAACTTCCAACGTACACAGCCTCTCCTGCTCAATCTGGCCAGAGCTCAACACCGAAATTGCGAACGTCCAGCGATTGCTCCTACACTAAAGGTGCCAGCCCTGAAAGCTCTTGCTGGTCCTCATCTCCCACTGGTAACCTCTCAAACGAACCACAAACACTTGGGCTCTGAACTTGTTTAGCCTACTAAAACTTCCAACGTACACAGCCTCTCCTGCTCAATCTGCCCAAAATTCACCAACGAAATTGCGAACGTCCAGCGATTGCTCCTACACTAAAGGTGCCAGCCCTGAAAGCTCTTGCTGGTCCTCATCTCCCACTGGTAACCTCTCAAACAAACCACAAACACTTGGGCTCTGAACTTGTTTCGCCTACTAAAACTTCCAACGTACACAGCCTCTCCTGCTCAATCTGGCCAGAGCTCAACACCGACATTGCGAACGTCCAGCGATTGCTCCTACACTAAAGGTGCCAGCCCTGAAAGCTCTTGCTGGTCCTCATCTCCCACTGGTAACCTCTCAAACGAACCACAAACACTTGGCTCTGAACTTGTTTAGCCTACTAAAACTTCCAACGTACACAGCCTCTCCTGCTCAATCTGGCCAGAGCTCAACACCGAAATTGCGAACGTCCAGGGATTGCTCCTACACTAAAGGTGCCAGCCCTGAAAGCGATTGCTCCTACACTAAAGGTGCCAGCCCTGAAAGCTCTTGCTGGTCCTCATCTCCCACTGGTAACCTCTCAAACGAACCACAAACACTTGGGCTCTGAACTTGTTTAGCCTACTAAAACTTCCAACGTACACAGCCTCTCCTGCTCAATCTGGCCAGAGCTCAACACCGAAATTGCGAACGTCCAGCGATTGCTCCTACACTAAAGGTGCCAGCCCTGAAAGCTCTTGCTGGTCCTCATCTCCCACTGGTAACCTCTCAAACGAACCACAAACACTTGGGCTCTGAACTTGTTTAGCCTACTGAAACTTCCAACGTACACAGCCTCTCCTGCTCAATCTGGCCAGAGCTCAACACCGAAATTGCGAACGTCCAGCGATTGCTCCTACACTAAAGGTGCCAGCCCTGAAAGCTCCTGCTGGTCCTCATCTCCCACTGGTAACCTCTCAAACGAACCACAAACACTTGGGCTCTGAACTTGTTTAGCCTACTAAAACTTCCAACGTACACAGCCTCTCCTGCTCAATCTGGCCAGAGCTCAACACCAAAATTGCGAACGTCCAACGATTGCTCCTACACTAAAGGTGCCAGCCCTGAAAGCTCCTGCTGGTCCTCATCTCCCACTGGTAACCTCTCAAACGAACCACAAACACTTGGGCTCTGAACTTGTTTCGCCTACTAAAACTTCCAACGTACACAGCCTCTCCTGCTCAATCTGCCCAAAATTCACCAACGAAATTACGAACGTCCAGCGATTGCTCCTACACTAAAGGTGCCAGCCCTGAAAGCTCTTGCTGGTCCTCATCTCCCACTGGTAACCTCTCAAACGAACCACAAACACTTGGGCTCTGAACTTGTTTAGCCTACTAAAACTTCCAACGTACACAGCCTCTCCTGCTCAATCTGGCCAGAGCTCAACACCGAAATTGCAAACGTCCAGGGATTGCTCCTACACTAAAGGTGCCAGCCCTGAAAGCTCTTGCTGGTCCTCATCTCCCACTGGTAACCTCTCAAACGAACCACAAACACTTGGCCTCTGAACTTGTTTAGCCTACTAAAACTTCCAACGTACACAGCCTCTCCTGCTCAATCTGGCCAGAGCTCAACACCGAAATTGCGAACGTCCAGGGATTGCTCCTACACTAAAGGTGCCAGCCCTGAAAGCTCTTGCTGGTCCTCATCTCCCACTGGTAACCTCTCAAACGAACCACAAACACTTGGGCTCTCAACTTGTTTAGCCTACTAAAACTTCCAACGTACACAGCCTCTCCTGCTCAATCTGCCCAAAATTCACCAACGAAATTACGAACGTCCAGGGATTGCTCCTACACTAAAGGTGCCAGCCCTGAAAGCTCTTGCTGGTCCTCATCTCCCACTGGTAACCTCTCAAACGAACCACAAACACTTGGGCTCTGAACTTGTTTAGCCTACTAAAACTTCCAACGTACACAGCCTCTCCTGCTCAATCTGGCCAGAGCTCAACACCGAAATTGCGAACGTCCAGCGATTGCTCCTACACTAAAGGTGCCAGCCCTGAAAGCTCTTGCTGGTCCTCATCTCCCACTGGTAACCTCTCAAACGAACCACAAACACTTGGGCTCTGAACTTGTTTCGCCTACTAAAACTTCCAACGTACACAGCCTCTCCTGCTCAATCTGGCCAGAGCTCAACACCGACATTGCGAACGTCCAGCGATTGCTCCTACACTAAAGGTGCCAGCCCTGAAAGCTCCTGCTGGTCCTCATCTCCCACTGGTAACCTCTCAAACGAACCACAAACACTTGGGCTCTGAACTTGTTTCGCCTACTAAAACTTCCAACGTACACAGCCTCTCCTGCTCAATCTGCCCAAAATTCACCAACGAAATTACGAACGTCCAGCGATTGCTCCTACACTAAAGGTGCCAGCCCTGAAAGCTCTTGCTGGTCCTCATCTCCCACTGGTAACCTCTCAAACGAACCACAAACACTTGGGCTCTGAACTTGTTTAGCCTACTAAAACTTCCAACGTACACAGCCTCTCCTGCTCAATCTGGCCAGAGCTCAACACCGAAATTGCAAACGTCCAGGGATTGCTCCTACACTAAAGGTGCCAGCCCTGAAAGCTCTTGCTGGTCCTCATCTCCCACTGGTAACCTCTCAAACGAACCACAAACACTTGGCCTCTGAACTTGTTTAGCCTACTAAAACTTCCAACGTACACAGCCTCTCCTGCTCAATCTGGCCAGAGCTCAACACCGAAATTGCGAACGTCCAGGGATTGCTCCTACACTAAAGGTGCCAGCCCTGAAAGCTCTTGCTGGTCCTCATCTCCCACTGGTAACCTCTCAAACGAACCACAAACACTTGGGCTCTGAACTTGTTTAGCCTACTAAAACTTCCAACGTACACAGCCTCTCCTGCTCAATCTGCCCAAAATTCACCAACGAAATTACGAACGTCCAGGGATTGCTCCTACACTAAAGGTGCCAGCCCTGAAAGCTCTTGCTGGTCCTCATCTCCCACTGGTAACCTCTCAAACGAACCACAAACACTTGGGCTCTGAACTTGTTTAGCCTACTAAAACTTCCAACGTACACAGCCTCTCCTGCTCAATCTGGCCAGAGCTCAACACCGAAATTGCGAACGTCCAGCGATTGCTCCTACACTAAAGGTGCCAGCCCTGAAAGCTCTTGCTGGTCCTCATCTCCCACTGGTAACCTCTCAAACGAACCACAAACACTTGGGCTCTGAACTTGTTTCGCCTACTAAAACTTCCAACGTACACAGCCTCTCCTGCTCAATCTGGCCAGAGCTCAACACCGACATTGCGAACGTCCAGCGATTGCTCCTACACTAAAGGTGCCAGCCCTGAAAGCTCTTGCTGGTCCTCATCTCCCACTGGTAACCTCTCAAACGAACCACAAACACTTGGCCTCTGAACTTGTTTAGCCTACTAAAACTTCCAACGTACACAGCCTCTCCTGCTCAATCTGCCCAAAATTCACCAACGAAATTACGAACGTCCAGGGATTGCTCCTACACTAAAGGTGCCAGCCCTGAAAGCTCTTGCTGGTCCTCATCTCCCACTGGTAACCTCTCAAACGAACCACAAACACTTGGGCTCTGAACTTGTTTAGCCCACTAAAACTTCCAACGTACACAGCCTCTCCTGCTCAATCTGGCCAGAGCTCAACACCAAAATTGCGAACGTCCAACGATTGCTCCTACACTAAAGGTGCCAGCCCTGAAAGCTCCTGCTGGTCCTCATCTCCCACTGGTAACCTCTCAAACGAACCACAAACACTTGGGCTCTGAACTTGTTTCGCCTACTAAAACTTCCAACGTACACAGCCTCTCCTGCTCAATCTGCCCAAAATTCACCAACGAAATTACGAACGTCCAGCGATTGCTCCTACACTAAAGGTGCCAGCCCTGAAAGCTCTTGCTGGTCCTCATCTCCCACTGGTAACCTCTCAAACGAACCACAAACACTTGGGCTCTGAACTTGTTTAGCCTACTAAAACTTCCAACGTACACAGCCTCTCCTGCTCAATCTGGCCAGAGCTCAACACCGAAATTGCAAACGTCCAGGGATTGCTCCTACACTAAAGGTGCCAGCCCTGAAAGCTCTTGCTGGTCCTCATCTCCCACTGGTAACCTCTCAAACGAACCACAAACACTTGGCCTCTGAACTTGTTTAGCCTACTAAAACTTCCAACGTACACAGCCTCTCCTGCTCAATCTGGCCAGAGCTCAACACCGAAATTGCGAACGTCCAGGGATTGCTCCTACACTAAAGGTGCCAGCCCTGAAAGCTCTTGCTGGTCCTCATCTCCCACTGGTAACCTCTCAAACGAACCACAAACACTTGGGCTCTGAACTTGTTTAGCCTACTAAAACTTCCAAAGTACACAGCCTCTCCTGCTCAATCTGCCCAAAATTCACCAACGATATTACGAACGTCCAGGGATTGCTCCTACACTAAAGGTGCCAGCCCTGAAAGCTCTTGCTGGTCCTCATCTCCCACTGGTAACCTCTCAAACGAACCACAAACACTTGGCCTCTGAACTTGTTTCGCCTACTAAAACTTCCAACGTACACAGCCTCTCCTGCTCAATCTGGCCAGAGCTCAACACCGAAATTGCGAACGTCCAGCGATTGCTCCTACACTAAAGGTGCCAGCCCTGAAAGCTCTTGCTGGTCCTCATCTCCCACTGGTAACCTCTCAAACGAACCACAAACACTTGGGCTCTGAACTTGTTTCGCCTACTAAAACTTCCAACGTACACAGCCTCTCCTGCTCAATCTGGCCAGAGCTCAACACCGACATTGCGAACGTCCAGCGATTGCTCCTACACTAAAGGTGCCAGCCCTGAAAGCTCTTGCTGGTCCTCATCTCCCACTGGTAACCTCTCAAACGAACCACAAACACTTGGCCTCTGAACTTGTTTAGCCTACTAAAACTTCCAACGTACACAGCCTCTCCTGCTCAATCTGCCCAAAATTCACCAACGAAATTACGAACGTCCAGCGATTGCTCCTACACTAAAGGTGCCAGCCCTGAAAGCTCTTGCTGGTCCTCATCTCCCACTGGTAACCTCTCAAACGAACCACAAACACTTGGGCTCTGAACTTGTTTCGCCTACTAAAACTTCCAACGTACACAGCCTCTCCTGCTCAATCTGGCCAGAGCTCAACACCGAAATTGCGAACGTCCAGCGATTGCTCCTACACTAAAGGTGCCAGCCCTGAAAGCTCTTGCTGGTCCTCATCTCCCACTGGTAACCTCTCAAACGAACCACAAACACTTGGGCTCTGAACTTGTTTCGCCTACTAAAACTTCCAACGTACACAGCCTCTCCTGCTCAATCTGGCCAGAGCTCAACACCGACATTGCGAACGTCCAGCGATTGCTCCTACACTAAAGGTGCCAGCCCTGAAAGCTCTTGCTGGTCCTCATCTCCCACTGGTAACCTCTCAAACGAACCACAAACACTTGGCCTCTGAACTTGTTTAGCCTACTAAAACTTCCAACGTACACAGCCTCTCCTGCTCAATCTGCCCAAAATTCACCAACGAAATTACGAACGACCAGCGATTGCTCCTACACTAAAGGTGCCAGCCCTGAAAGCTCTTGCTGGTCCTCATCTCCCACTGGTAACCTCTCAAACGAACCACAAACACTTGGGCTCTGAACTTGTTTAGCCTACTAAAACTTCCAACGTACACAGCCTCTCCTGCTCAATCTGGCCAGAGCTCAACACCAAAATTGCGAACGTCCAACGATTGCTCCTACACTAAAGGTGCCAGCCCTGAAAGCTCCTGCTGGTCCTCATCTCCCACTGGTAACCTCTCAAACGAACCACAAACACTTGGGCTCTGAACTTGTTTCGCCTACTAAAACTTCCAACGTACACAGCCTCTCCTGCTCAATCTGGCCAGAGCTCAACACCGAAATTGCAAACGTCCAGGGATTGCTCCTACACTAAAGGTGCCAGCCCTGAAAGCTCTTGCTGGTCCTCATCTCCCACTGGTAACCTCTCAAACGAACCACAAACACTTGGCCTCTGAACTTGTTTAGCCTACTAAAACTTCCAACGTACACAGCCTCTCCTGCTCAATCTGGCCAGAGCTAAACACCGAAATTGCGAACGTCCAGGGATTGCTCCTACACTAAAGGTGCCAGCCCTGAAAGCTCTTGCTGGTCCTCATCTCCCACTGGTAACCTCTCAAACGAACCACAAACACTTGGCCTCTGAACTTGTTTAGCCTACTAAAACTTCCAACGTACACAGCCTCTCCTGCTCAATCTGGCCAGAGCTCAACACCGAAATTGCGAACGTCCAGGGATTGCTCCTACACTAAAGGTGCCAGCCCTGAAAGCTCTTGCTGGTCCTCATCTCCCACTGGTAACCTCTCAAACGAACCACAAACACTTGGGCTCTGAACTTGTTTAGCCTACTAAAACTTCCAACGTACACAGCCTCTCCTGCTCAATCTGCCCAAAATTCACCAACGAAATTACGAACGTCCAGGGATTGCTCCTACACTAAAGGTGCCAGCCCTGAAAGCTCTTGCTGGTCCTCATCTCCCACTGGTAACCTCTCAAACGAACCACAAACACTTGGGCTCTGAACTTGTTTAGCCTACTAAAACTTCCAACGTACACAGCCTCTCCTGCTCAATCTGGCCAGAGCTCAACACCGAAATTGCGAACGTCCAGCGATTGCTCCTACACTAAAGGTGCCAGCCCTGAAAGCTCTTGCTGGTCCTCATCTCCCACTGGTAACCTCTCAAACGAACCACAAACACTTGGGCTCTGAACTTGTTTCGCCTACTAAAACTTCCAACGTACACAGCCTCTCCTGCTCAATCTGGCCAGAGCTCAACACCGACATTGCGAACGTCCAGCGATTGCTCCTACACTAAAGGTGCCAGCCCTGAAAGCTCCTGCTGGTCCTCATCTCCCACTGGTAACCTCTCAAACGAACCACAAACACTTGGGCTCTCAACTTGTTTCGCCTACTAAAACTTCCAACGTACACAGCCTCTCCTGCTCAATCTGCCCAAAATTCACCAACGAAATTACGAACGTCCAGCGATTGCTCCTACACTAAAGGTGCCAGCCCTGAAAGCTCTTGCTGGTCCTCATCTCCCACTGGTAACCTCTCAAACGAACCACAAACACTTGGCCTCTGAACTTGTTTAGCCTACTAAAACTTCCAACGTACACAGCCTCTCCTGCTCAATCTGGCCAGAGCTCAACACCGAAATTGCAAACGTCCAGGGATTGCTCCTACACTAAAGGTGCCAGCCCTGAAAGCTCTTGCTGGTCCTCATCTCCCACTGGTAACCTCTCAAACGAACCACAAACACTTGGCCTCTGAACTTGTTTAGCCTACTAAAACTTCCAACGTACACAGCCTCTCCTGCTCAATCTGGCCAGAGCTCAACACCGAAATTGCGAACGTCCAGGGATTGCTCCTACACTAAAGGTGCCAGCCCTGAAAGCTCTTGCTGGTCCTCATCTCCCACTGGTAACCTCTCAAACGAACCACAAACACTTGGGCTCTGAACTTGTTTAGCCTACTAAAACTTCCAACGTACACAGCCTCTCCTGCTCAATCTGCTCAAAATTCACCAACGAAATTACGAACGTCCAGGGATTGCTCCTACACTAAAGGTGCCAGCCCTGAAAGCTCTTGCTGGTCCTCATCTCCCACTGGTAACCTCTCAAACGAACCACAAACACTTGGGCTCTGAACTTGTTTAGCCTACTAAAACTTCCAACGTACACAGCCTCTCCTGCTCAATCTGGCCAGAGCTCAACACCGAAATTGCGAACGTCCAGCGATTGCTCCTACACTAAAGGTGCCAGCCCTGAAAGCTCTTGCTGGTCCTCATCTCCCACTGGTAACCTCTCAAACGAACCACAAACACTTGGGCTCTGAACTTGTTTCGCCTACTAAAACTTCCAACGTACACAGCCTCTCCTGCTCAATCTGGCCAGAGCTCAACACCGACATTGCGAACGTCCAGCGATTGCTCCTACACTAAAGGTGCCAGCCCTGAAAGCTCTTGCTGGTCCTCATCTCCCACTGGTAACCTCTCAAACGAACCACAAACACTTGGCCTCTGAACTTGTTTAGCCTACTAAAACTTCCAACGTACACAGCCTCTCCTGCTCAATCTGCCCAATATTCACCAACGAAATTACGAACGTCCAGCGATTGCTCCTACACTAAAGGTGCCAGCCCTGAAAGCTCTTGCTGGTCCTCATCTCCCACTGGTAACCTCTCAAACGAACCACAAACACTTGGCCTCTGAACTTGTTTAGCCTACTAAAACTTCCAACGTACACAGCCTCTCCTGCTCAATCTGGCCAGAGCTCAACACCAAAATTGCGAACGTCCAACGATTGCTCCTACACTAAAGGTGCCAGCCCTGAAAGCTCCTGCTGGTCCTCATCTCCCACTGGTAACCTCTCAAACGAACCACAAACACTTGGGCTCTGAACTTGTTTCGCCTACTAAAACTTCCAACATACACAGCCTCTCCTGCTCAATCTGCCCAAAATTCACCAACGAAATTACGAACGTCCAGCGATTGCTCCTACACTAAAGGTGCCAGCCCTGAAAGCTCTTGCTGGTCCTCATCTCCCACTGGTAACCTCTCAAACGAACCACAAACACTTGGGCTCTGAACTTGTTTAGCCTACTAAAACTTCCAACGTACACAGCCTCTCCTGCTCAATCTGGCCAGAGCTCAACACCGAAATTGCAAACGTCCAGGGATTGCTCCTACACTAAAGGTGCCAGCCCTGAAAGCTCTTGCTGGTCCTCATCTCCCACTGGTAACCTCTCAAACGAACCACAAACACTTGGCCTCTGAACTTGTTTAGCCTACTAAAACTTCCAACGTACACAGCCTCTCCTGCTCAATCTGGCCAGAGCTCAACACCGAAATTGCGAACGTCCAGGGATTGCTCCTACACTAAAGGTGCCAGCCCTGAAAGCTCTTGCTGGTCCTCATCTCCCACTGGTAACCTCTCAAACGAACCACAAACACTTGGGCTCTGAACTTGTTTAGCCTACTAAAACTTCCAACGTACACAGCCTCTCCTGCTCAATCTGCCCAAAATTCACCAACGAAATTACGAACGTCCAGGGATTGCTCCTACACTAAAGGTGCCAGCCCTGAAAGCTCTTGCTGGTCCTCATCTCCCACTGGTAACCTCTCAAACGAACCACAAACACTTGGGCTCTGAACTTGTTTAGCCTACTAAAACTTCCAACGTACACAGACTCTCCTGCTCAATCTGGCCAGAGCTCAACACCGAAATTGCGAACGTCCAGCGATTGCTCCTACACTAAAGGTGCCAGCCCTGAAAGCTCTTGCTGGTCCTCATCTCCCACTGGTAACCTCTCAAACGAACCACAAACACTTGGGCTCTGAACTTGTTTCGCCTACTAAAACTTCCAACGTACACAGCCTCTCCTGCTCAATCTGGCCAGAGCTCAACACCGACATTGCGAACGTCCAGCGATTGCTCCTACACTAAAGGTGCCAGCCCTGAAAGCTCTTGCTGGTCCTCATCTCCCACTGGTAACCTCTCAAACGAACCACAAACACTTGGGCTCTGAACTTGTTTAGCCTACTAAAACTTCCAACGTACACAGCCTCTCCTGCTCAATCTGCCCAAAATTCACCAACGTAAATTGCGAACGTCCAGCGATTGCTCCTACACTAAAGGTGCCAGCCCTGAAAGCTCTTGCTGGTCCTCATCTCCCACTGGTAACCTCTCAAACGAACCACAAACACTTGGGCTCTGAACTTGTTTAGCCTACTAAAACTTCCAACGTACACAGCCTCTCCTGCTCAATCTGGCCAGAGCTCAACACCGAAATTGCGAACGTCCAGGGATTGCTCCTACACTAAAGGTGCCAGCCCTGAAAGCTCTTGCTGGTCCTCATCTCCCACTGGTAACCTCTCAAACGAACCACAAACACTTGGGCTCTGAACTTGTTTAGCCTACTAAAACTTCCAACGTACACAGCCTCTCCTGCTCAATCTGCCCAAAATTCACCAACGAAATTACGAACGTCCAGGATTGCTCCTACACTAAAGGTGCCAGCCCTGAAAGCTCTTGCTGGTCCTCATCTCCCACTGGTAACCTCTCAAACGAACCACAAACACTTGGGCTCTGAACTTGTTTCGCCTACTAAAACTTCCAACGTACACAGCCTCTCCTGCTCAATCTGGCCAGAGCTCAACACCGAAATTGCGAACGTCCAGCGATTGCTCCTACACTAAAGGTGCCAGCCCTGAAAGCTCTTGCTAGTCCTCATCTCCCACTGGTAACCTCTCAAACGAACCACAAACACTTGGGCTCTGAACTTGTTTCGCCTACTAAAACTTCCAACGTACACAGCCTCTCCTGCTCAATCTGGCCAGAGCTCAACACCGAAATTGCGAACGTCCAGCGATTGCTCCTACACTAAAGGTGCCAGCCCTGAAAGCTCTTGCTGGTCCTCATCTCCCACTGGTAACCTCTCAAACGAACCACAAACACTTGGGCTCTGAACTTGTTTAGCCTACTAAAACTTCCAACGTACACAGCCTCTCCTGCTCAATCTGCCCAAAATTCACCAAGGAAATTACGAACGTCCAGCGATTGCTCCTACACTAAAGGTGCCAGCCCTGAAAGCTCTTGCTGGTCCTCATCTCCCACTGGTAACCTCTCAAACGAACCACAAACACTTGGGCTCTGAACTTGTTTCGCCTACTAAAGCTTCCAACGTACACAGCCTCTCCTGCTCAATCTGGCCAGAGCTCAACACCGACATTGCGAACGTCCAGCGATTGCTCCTACACTAAAGGTGCCAGCCCTGAAAGCTCTTGCTGGTCCTCATCTCCCACTGGTAACCTCTCAAACGAACCACAAACACTTGGGCTCTGAACTTGTTTAGCCTACTAAAACTTCCAACGTACACAGCCTCTCCTGCTCAATCTGGCCAGAGCTCAACACCGAAATTGCGAACGTCCAGGGATTGCTCCTACACTAAAGGTGCCAGCCCTGAAAGCTCTTGCTGGTCCTCATCTCCCACTGGTAACCTCTCAAACGAACCACAAACACTTGGGCTCTGAACTTGTTTAGCCTACTAAAACTTCCAACGTACACAGCCTCTCCTGCTCAATCTGCCCAAAATTCACCAACGAAATTACGAACGTCCAGGGATTGCTCCTACACTAAAGGTGCCAGCCCTGAAAGCTCTTGCTGGTCCTCATCTCCCACTGGTAACCTCTCAAACGAACCACAAACACTTGGGCTCTGAACTTGTTTAGCCTACTAAAACTTCCAACGTACACAGCCTCTCCTGCTCAATCTGGCCAGAGCTCAACACCGAAATTGCGAACGTCCAGCGATTGCTCCTACACTAAAGGTGCCAGCCCTGAAAGCTCTTGCTGGTCCTCATCTCCCACTGGTAACCTCTCAAACGAACCACAAACACTTGGCCTCTGAACTTGTTTAGCCTACTAAAACTTCCAACGTACACAGCCTCTCCTGCTCAATCTGGCCAGAGCTCAACACCGAAATTGCGAACGTCCAGCGATTGCTCCTACACTAAAGGTGCCAGCCCTGAAAGCTCTTGCTGGTCCTCATCTCCCACTGGTAACCTCTCAAACGAACCACAAACACTTGGGCTCTGAACTTGTTTAGCCTACTAAAACTTCCAACGTACACAGCCTCTCCTGCTCAATCTGCCCAAAATTCACCAACGAAATTACGAACGTCCAGGGATTGCTCCTACACTAAAGGTGCCAGCCCTGAAAGCTCTTGCTGGTCCTCATCTCCCACTGGTAACCTCTCAAACGAACCACAAACACTTGGGCTCTGAACTTGTTTAGCCTACTAAAACTTCCAACGTACACAGCCTCTCCTGCTCAATCTGGCCAGAGCTCAACACCGAAATTGCGAACGTCCAGGGATTGCTCCTACACTAAACGTGCCAGCCCTGAAAGGTCCTGCTGGTCCTCATCTCCCACTGGTAACCTCTCAAACGAACCACAAACACTTGGGCTCTGAACTTGTTTCGCCTACTAAAACTTCCAACGTACACAGCCTCTCCTGCTCAATCTGGCCAGAGCTCAACACCGAAATTGCGAACGTCCAGCGATTGCTCCTACACTAAAGGTGCCAGCCCTGAAAGCTCTTGCTGGTCCTCATCTCCCACTGGTAACCTCTCAAACGAACCACAAACACTTGGGCTCTGAACTTGTTTAGCCTACTAAAACTTCCAACGTACACAGCCTCTCCTGCTCAATCTGGCCAGAGCTCAACACCGACATTGCGAACGTCCAGCGATTGCTCCTACACTAAAGGTGCCAGCCCTGAAAGCTCTTGCTGGTCCTCATCTCCCACTGGTAACCTCTCAAACGAACCACAAACACTTGGGCTCTGAACTTGTTTCGCCTACTAAAACTTCCAACGTACACAGCCTCTCCTGCTCAATCTGGCCAGAGCTCAACAACGAAATTGCGAACGTCCAGCGATTGCTCCTACACTAAAGGTGCCAGCCCTGAAAGCTCTTGCTGGTCCTCATCTCCCACTGGTAACCTCTCAAACGAACCACAAACACTTGGGCTCTGAACTTGTTTAGCCTACTAAAACTTCCAACGTACACAGCCTCTCCTGCTCAATCTGGCCAGAGCTCAACACCGAAATTGCGAACGTCCAGCGATTGCTCCTACACTAAAGGTGCCAGCCCTGAAAGCTCCTGCTGGTCCTCATCTCCCACTGGTAACCTCTCAAACGAACCACAAACACTTGGGCTCTGAACTTGTTTCACCTACTAAAACTTCCAACGTACACAGCCTCTCCTGCTCAATCTGCCCAAAATTCACCAACGAAATTACGAACGTCCAGCGATTGCTCCTACACTAAAGGTGCCAGCCCTGAAAGCTCTTGCTGGTCCTCATCTCCCACTGGTAACCTCTCAAACGAACCACAAACACTTGGGCTCTGAACTTGTTTAGCCTACTAAAACTTCCAACGTACACAGCCTCTCCTGCTCAATCTGGCCAGAGCTCAACACCGAAATTGCGAACGTCCAGCGATTGCTCCTACACTAAAGGTGCCAGCCCTGAAAGCTCTTGCTGGTCCTCATCTCCCACTGGTAACCTCTCAAACGAACCACAAACACTTGGCCTCTGAACTTGTTTAGCCTACTAAAACTTCCAACGTACACAGCCTCTCCTGCTCAATCTGGCCAGAGCTCAACACCGACATTGCGAACGTCCAGCGATTGCTCCTACACTAAAGGTGCCAGCCCTGAAAGCTCTTGCTGGTCCTCATCTCCCACTGGTAACCTCTCAAACGAACCACAAACACTTGGGCTCTGAACTTGTTTAGCCTACTAAAACTTCCAACGTACACAGCCTCTCCTGCTCAATCTGCCCAAAATTCACCAACGAAATTACGAACGTCCAGGGATTGCTCCTACACTAAAGGTGCCAGCCCTGAAAGCTCTTGCTGGTCCTCATCTCCCACTGGTAACCTCTCAAACGAACCACAAACACTTGGGCTCTGAACTTGTTTCGCCTACTAAAACTTCCAACGTACACAGCCTCTCCTGCTCAATCTGGCCAGAGCTCAACACCGAAATTGCGAATGTCCAGCGATTGCTCCTACACTAAAGGTGCCAGCCCTGAAAGCTCTTGCTAGTCCTCATCTCCCACTGGTAACCTCTCAAACGAACCACAAACACTTGGGCTCTGAACTTGTTTCGCCTACTAAAACTTCCAACGTACACAGCCTCTCCTGCTCAATCTGGCCAGAGCTCAACACCGACATTGCGAACGTCCAGCGATTGCTCCTACACTAAAGGTGCCAGCCCTGAAAGCTCTTGCTGGTCCTCATCTCCCACTGGTAACCTCTCAAACGAACCACAAACACTTGGGCTCTGAACTTGTTTAGCCTACTAAAACTTCCAACGTACACAGCCTCTCCTGCTCAATCTGGCCAGAGCTCAACACCGAAATTGCGAACGTCCAGCGATTGCTCCTACACTAAAGGTGCCAGCCCTGAAAGCTCTTGCTGGTCCTCATCTCCCACTGGTAACCTCTCAAACGAACCACAAACACTTGGGCTCTGAACTTGTTTCGCCTACTAAAACTTCCAACGTACACAGCCTCTCCTGCTCAATCTGCCCAAAATTCACCAACGAAATTACGAACGTCCAGGGATTGCTCCTACACTAAAGGTGCCAGCCCTGAAAGCTCTTGCTGGTCCTCATCTCCCACTGGTAACCTCTCAAACGAACCACAAACACTTGGGCTCTGAACTTGTTTCGCCTACTAAAACTTCCAACGTACACAGCCTCTCCTGCTCAATCTGGCCAGAGCTCAACACCGAAATTGCGAACGTCCAGGGATTGCTCCTACACTAAAGGTGCCAGCCCTGAAAGCTCTTGCTAGTCCTCATCTCCCACTGGTAACCTCTCAAACGAACCACAAACACTTGGCCTCTGAACTTGTTTCGCCTACTAAAACTTCCAACGTACACAGCCTCTCCTGCTCAATCTGGCCAGAGCTCAACACCGAAATTGCGAACGTCCAGCGATTGCTCCTACACTAAAGGTGCCAGCCCTGAAAGCTCTTGCTGGTCCTCATCTCCCACTGGTAACCTCTCAAACGAACCACAAACACTTGGGCTCTGAACTTGTTTCGCCTACTAAAACTTCCAACGTACACAGCCTCTCCTGCTCAATCTGGCCAGAGCTCAACACCGAAATTGCGAACGTCCAGCGATTGCTCCTACACTAAAGGTGCCAGCCCTGAAAGCTCTTGCTGGTCCTCATCTCCCACTGGTAACCTCTCAAACGAACCACAAACACTTGGGCTCTGAACTTGTTTAGCCTACTAAAACTTCCAACGTACACAGCCTCTCCTGCTCAATCTGGCCAAAATTCACCAACGAAATTGCGAACGTCCAGGGATTGCTCCTACACTAAAGGTGCCAGCCCTGAAAGCTCTTGCTGGTCCTCATCTCCCACTGGTAACCTCTCAAACGAACCACAAACACTTGGGCTCTGAACTTGTTTAGCCTACTAAAACTTCCAACGTACACAGCCTCTCCTGCTCAATCTGGCCAGAGCTCAACACCGAAATTGCGAACGTCCAGCGATTGCTCCTACACTAAAGGTGCCAGCCCTGAAAGCTCTTGCTGGTCCTCATCTCCCACTGGTAACCTCTCAAACGAACCACAAACACTTGGCCTCTGAACTTGTTTAGCCTACTAAAACTTCCAACGTACACAGCCTCTCCTGCTCAATCTGGCCAGAGCTCAACACCGACATTGCGAACGTCCAGCGATTGCTCCTACACTAAAGGTGCCAGCCCTGAAAGCTCTTGCTGGTCCTCATCTCCCACTGGTAACCTCTCAAACGAACCACAAACACTTGGGCTCTGAACTTGTTTAGCCTACTAAAACTTCCAACGTACACAGCCTCTCCTGCTCAATCTGCCCAAAATTCACCAACGAAATTACGAACGTCCAGGGATTGCTCCTACACTAAAGGTGCCAGCCCTGAAAGCTCTTGCTGGTCCTCATCTCCCACTGGTAACCTCTCAAACGAACCACAAACACTTGGGCTCTGAACTTGTTTCGCCTACTAAAACTTCCAACGTACACAGCCTCTCCTGCTCAATCTGGCCAGAGCTCAACACCGAAATTGCGAATGTCCAGCGATTGCTCCTACACTAAAGGTGCCAGCCCTGAAAGCTCTTGCTAGTCCTCATCTCCCACTGGTAACCTCTCAAACGAACCACAAACACTTGGGCTCTGAACTTGTTTCGCCTACTAAAACTTCCAACGTACACAGCCTCTCCTGCTCAATCTGGCCAGAGCTCAACACCGAAATTGCGAACGTCCAGGGATTGCTCCTACACTAAAGGTGCCAGCCCTGAAAGCTCTTGCTGGTCCTCATCTCCCACTGGTAACCTCTCAAACGAACCACAAACACTTGGGCTCTGAACTTGTTTAGCCTACTAAAACTTCCAACGTACACAGCCTCTCCTGCTGAATCTGGCCAGAGCTCAACACCGAAATTGCGAACGTCCAGCGATTGCTCCTACACTAAAGGTGCCAGCCCTGAAAGCTCTTGCTGGTCCTCATCTCCCACTGGTAACCTCTCAAACGAACCACAAACACTTGGGCTCTGAACTTGTTTCGCCTACTAAAACTTCCAACGTACACAGCCTCTCCTGCTCAATCTGCCCAAAATTCACCAACGAAATTACGAACGTCCAGGGATTGCTCCTACACTAAAGGTGCCAGCCCTGAAAGCTCTTGCTGGTCCTCATCTCCCACTGGTAACCTCTCAAACGAACCACAAACACTTGGGCTCTGAACTTGTTTCGCCTACTAAAACTTCCAACGTACACAGCCTCTCCTGCTCAATCTGGCCAGAGCTCAACACCGAAATTGCGAACGTCCAGGGATTGCTCCTACACTAAAGGTGCCAGCCCTGAAAGCTCTTGCTAGTCCTCATCTCCCACTGGTAACCTCTCAAACGAACCACAAACACTTGGCCTCTGAACTTGTTTCGCCTACTAAAACTTCCAACGTACACAGCCTCTCCTGCTCAATCTGCCCAAAATTCACCAACGAAATTACGAACGTCCAGGGATTGCTCCTACACTAAAGGTGCCAGCCCTGAAAGCTCTTGCTGGTCCTCATCTCCCACTGGTAACCTCTCAAACGAACCACAAACACTTGGGCTCTGAACTTGTTTAGCCTACTAAAACTTCCAACGTACACAGCCTCTCCTGCTCAATCTGGCCAGAGCTCAACACCGAAATTGCGAACGTCCAGCGATTGCTCCTACACTAAAGGTGCCAGCCCTGAAAGGTCCTGCTGGTCCTCATCTCCCACTGGTAACCTCTCAAACGAACCACAAACATTTGGGCTCTGAACTTGTTTCGCCTACTAAAACTTCCAACGTACACAGCCTCTCCTGCTCAATCTGGCCAGAGCTCAACACCGAAATTGCGAACGTCCAGCGATTGCTCCTACACTAAAGGTGCCAGCCCTGAAAGCTCTTGCTGGTCCTCATCTCCCACTGGTAACCTCTCAAACGAACCACAAACACTTGGGCTCTGAACTTGTTTAGCCTACTAAAACTTCCAACGTACACAGCCTCTCCTGCTCAATCTGGCCAGAGCTCAACACCGAAATTGCGAACGTCCAGCGATTGCTCCTACACTAAAGGTGCCAGCCCTGAAAGCTCCTGCTGGTCCTCATCTCCCACTGGTAACCTCTCAAACGAACCACAAACACTTGGGCTCTGAACTTGTTTCACCTACTAAAACTTCCAACGTACACAGCCTCTCCTGCTCAATCTGCCCAAAATTCACCAACGAAATTACGAACGTCCAGCGATTGCTCCTACACTAAAGGTGCCAGCCCTGAAAGCTCTTGCTGGTCCTCATCTCCCACTGGTAACCTCTCAAACGAACCACAAACACTTGGGCTCTGAACTTGTTTAGCCTACTAAAACTTCCAACGTACACAGCCTCTCCTGCTCAATCTGGCCAGAGCTCAACACCGAAATTGCGAACGTCCAGCGATTGCTCCTACACTAAAGGTGCCAGCCCTGAAAGCTCTTGCTGGTCCTCATCTCCCACTGGTAACCTCTCAAACGAACCACAAACACTTGGCCTCTGAACTTGTTTAGCCTACTAAAACTTCCAACGTACACAGCCTCTCCTGCTCAATCTGGCCAGAGCTCAACACCGACATTGCGAACGTCCAGCGATTGCTCCTACACTAAAGGTGCCAGCCCTGAAAGCTCTTGCTGGTCCTCATCTCCCACTGGTAACCTCTCAAACGAACCACAAACACTTGGGCTCTGAACTTGTTTAGCCTACTAAAACTTCCAACGTACACAGCCTCTCCTGCTCAATCTGCCCAAAATTCACCAACGAAATTACGAACGTCCAGGGATTGCTCCTACACTAAAGGTGCCAGCCCTGAAAGCTCTTGCTGGTCCTCATCTCCCACTGGTAACCTCTCAAACGAACCACAAACACTTGGGCTCTGAACTTGTTTCGCCTACTAAAACTTCCAACGTACACAGCCTCTCCTGCTCAATCTGGCCAGAGCTCAACACCGAAATTGCGAATGTCCAGCGATTGCTCCTACACTAAAGGTGCCAGCCCTGAAAGCTCTTGCTAGTCCTCATCTCCCACTGGTAACCTCTCAAACGAACCACAAACACTTGGGCTCTGAACTTGTTTCGCCTACTAAAACTTCCAACGTACACAGCCTCTCCTGCTCAATCTGGCCAGAGCTCAACACCGAAATTGCGAACGTCCAGGGATTGCTCCTACACTAAAGGTGCCAGCCCTGAAAGCTCCTGCTGGTCCTCATCTCCCACTGGTAACCTCTCAAACGAACCACAAACACTTGGGCTCTGAACTTGTTTAGCCTACTAAAACTTCCAACGTACACAGCCTCTCCTGCTCAATCTGGCCAGAGCTCAACACCAAATTGCGAACGTCCAACGATTGCTCCTACACTAAAGCTGCCAGCCCTGAAAGCTCTTGCTGGTCCTCATCTCCCACTGGTAACCTCTCAAACGAACCACAAACACTTGGGCTCTGAACTTGTTTAGCCTACTAAAACTTCCAACGTACACAGCCTCTCCTGCTCAATCTGCCCAAAATTCACCAACGAAATTACGAACGTCCAGCGATTGCTCCTACACTAAAGGTGCCAGCCCTGAAAGCTCTTGCTGGTCCTCATCTCCCACTGGTAACCTCTCAAACGAACCACAAACACTTGGCCTCTGAACTTGTTTCGCCTACTAAAACTTCCAACGTACACAGCCTCTCCTGCTCAATCTGGCCAGAGCTCAACACCGAAATTGCGAACGTCCAGGGATTGCTCCTACACTAAAGGTGCCAGCCCTGAAAGCTCTTGCTAGTCCTCATCTCCCACTGGTAACCTCTCAAACGAACCACAAACACTTGGCCTCTGAACTTGTTTCGCCTACTAAAACTTCCAACGTACACAGCCTCTCCTGCTCAATCTGGCCAGAGCTCAACACCGAAATTGCGAACGTCCAGCGATTGCTCCTACACTAAAGGTGCCAGCCCTGAAAGCTCTTGCTGGTCCTCATCTCCCACTGGTAACCTCTCAAACGAACCACAAACACTTGGGCTCTGAACTTGTTTAGCCTACTAAAACTTCCAACGTACACAGCCTCTCCTGCTCAATCTGCCCAAAATTCACCAAGGAAATTACGAACGTCCAGCGATTGCTCCTACACTAAAGGTGCCAGCCCTGAAAGCTCTTGCTGGTCCTCATCTCCCACTGGTAACCTCTCAAACGAACCACAAACACTTGGGCTCTGAACTTGTTTCGCCTACTAAAACTTCCAACGTACACAGCCTCTCCTGCTCAATCTGGCCAGAGCTCAACACCGAAATTGCGAACGTCCAGCGATTGCTCCTACACTAAAGGTGCCAGCCCTGAAAGCTCTTGCTAGTCCTCATCTCCCACTGGTAACCTCTCAAACGAACCACAAACACTTGGGCTCTGAACTTGTTTCGCCTACTAAAACTTCCAACGTACACAGCCTCTCCTGCTCAATCTGGCCAGAGCTCAACACCGACATTGCGAACGTCCAGCGATTGCTCCTACACTAAAGGTGCCAGCCCTGAAAGCTCTTGCTGGTCCTCATCTCCCACTGGTAACCTCTCAAACGAACCACAAACACTTGGGCTCTGAACTTGTTTAGCCTACTAAAACTTCCAACGTACACAGCCTCTCCTGCTCAATCTGCCCAAAATTCACCAAGGAAATTACGAACGTCCAGCGATTGCTCCTACACTAAAGGTGCCAGCCCTGAAAGCTCTTGCTGGTCCTCATCTCCCACTGGTAACCTCTCAAACGAACCACAAACACTTGGGCTCTGAACTTGTTTCGCCTACTAAAGCTTCCAACGTACACAGCCTCTCCTGCTCAATCTGGCCAGAGCTCAACACCGACATTGCGAACGTCCAGCGATTGCTCCTACACTAAAGGTGCCAGCCCTGAAAGCTCTTGCTGGTCCTCATCTCCCACTGGTAACCTCTCAAACGAACCACAAACACTTGGGCTCTGAACTTGTTTAGCCTACTAAAACTTCCAACGTACACAGCCTCTCCTGCTCAATCTGGCCAGAGCTCAACACCGAAATTGCGAACGTCCAGGGATTGCTCCTACACTAAAGGTGCCAGCCCTGAAAGCTCTTGCTGGTCCTCATCTCCCACTGGTAACCTCTCAAACGAACCACAAACACTTGGGCTCTGAACTTGTTTAGCCTACTAAAACTTCCAACGTACACAGCCTCTCCTGCTCAATCTGCCCAAAATTCACCAACGAAATTACGAACGTCCAGGGATTGCTCCTACACTAAAGGTGCCAGCCCTGAAAGCTCTTGCTGGTCCTCATCTCCCACTGGTAACCTCTCAAACGAACCACAAACACTTGGGCTCTGAACTTGTTTCGCCTACTAAAACTTCCAACGTACACAGCCTCTCCTGCTCAATCTGGCCAGAGCTCAACACCGAAATTGCGAACGTCCAGCGATTGCTCCTACACTAAAGGTGCCAGCCCTGAAAGCTCTTGCTGGTCCTCATCTCCCACTGGTAACCTCTCAAACAAACCACAAACACTTGGGCTCTGAACTTGTTTCGCCTACTAAAAGTTCCAACGTACACAGCCTCTCCTGCTCAATCTGGCCAGAGCTCAACACCGACATTGCGAACGTCCAGCGATTGCTCCTACACTAAAGGTGCCAGCCCTGAAAGCTCTTGCTGGTCCTCATCTCCCACTGGTAACCTCTCAAACGAACCACAAACACTTGGCCTCTGAACTTGTTTAGCCTACTAAAACTTCCAACGTACACAGCCTCTCCTGCTCAATCTGCCCAAAATTCACCAACGAAATTACGAACGTCCAGGGATTGCTCCTACACTAAAGGTGCCAGCCCTGAAAGCTCTTGCTGGTCCTCATCTCCCACTGGTAACCTCTCAAACGAACCACAAACACTTGGGCTCTGAACTTGTTTAGCTACTAAAACTTCCAACGTACACAGCCTCTCCTGCTCAATCTGGCCAGAGCTCAACACCGAAATTGCGAACGTCCAGGGATTGCTCCTACACTAAAGGTGCCAGCCCTGAAAGGTCCTGCTGGTCCTCATCTCCCACTGGTAACCTCTCAAACGAACCACAAACACTTGGGCTCTGAACTTGTTTCGCCTACTAAAACTTCCAACGTACACAGCCTCTCCTGCTCAATCTGGCCAGAGCTCAACACCGAAATTGCGAACGTCCAGCGATTGCTCCTACACTAAAGGTGCCAGCCCTGAAAGCTCTTGCTGGTCCTCATCTCCACTGGTAACCTCTCAAACGAACCACAAACACTTGGCCTCTGAACTTGTTTAGCCTACTAAAACTTCCAACGTACACAGCCTCTCCTGCTCAATCTGGCCAGAGCTCAACACCGACATTGCGAACGTCCAGCGATTGCTCCTACACTAAAGGTGCCAGCCCTGAAAGCTCTTGCTGGTCCTCATCTCCCACTGGTAACCTCTCAAACGAACCACAAACACTTGGGCTCTGAACTTGTTTCGCCTACTAAAACTTCCAACGTACACAGCCTCTCCTGCTCAATCTGGCCAGAGCTCAACACCGAAATTGCGAACGTCCAGGGATTGCTCCTACACTAAAGGTGCCAGCCCTGAAAGCTCTTGCTAGTCCTCATCTCCCACTGGTAACCTCTCAAACGAACCACAAACACTTGGCCTCTGAACTTGTTTCGCCTACTAAAACTTCCAACGTACACAGCCTCTCCTGCTCAATCTGGCCAGAGCTCAACACCGAAATTGCGAACGTCCAGCGATTGCTCCTACACTAAAGGTGCCAGCCCTGAAAGCTCTTGCTGGTCCTCATCTCCCACTGGTAACCTCTCAAACGAACCACAAACACTTGGGCTCTGAACTTGTTTAGCCTACTAAAACTTCCAACGTACACAGCCTCTCCTGCTCAATCTGCCCAAAATTCACCAACGAAATTACGAACGTCCAGGGATTGCTCCTACACTAAAGGTGCCAGCCCTGAAAGCTCTTGCTGGTCCTCATCTCCCACTGGTAACCTCTCAAACGAACCACAAACACTTGGGCTCTGAACTTGTTTCGCCTACTAAAACTTCCAACGTACACAGCCTCTCCTGCTCAATCTGGCCAGAGCTCAACACCGAAATTGCGAACGTCCAGCGATTGCTCCTACACTAAAGGTGCCAGCCCTGAAAGCTCTTGCTGGTCCTCATCTCCCACTGGTAACCTCTCAAACAAACCACAAACACTTGGGCTCTGAACTTGTTTCGCCTACTAAAAGTTCCAACGTACACAGCCTCTCCTGCTCAATCTGGCCAGAGCTCAACACCGACATTGCGAACGTCCAGCGATTGCTCCTACACTAAAGGTGCCAGCCCTGAAAGCTCTTGCTGGTCCTCATCTCCACTGGTAACCTCTCAAACGAACCACAAACACTTGGCCTCTGAACTTGTTTAGCCTACTAAAACTTCCAACGTACACAGCCTCTCCTGCTCAATCTGCCCAAAATTCACCAACGAAATTACGAACGTCCAGGGATTGCTCCTACACTAAAGGTGCCAGCCCTGAAAGCTCTTGCTGGTCCTCATCTCCCACTGGTAACCTCTCAAACGAA
>NW_026777198.1:0-120739 GCF_030936135.1 Gavia stellata | reverse complement strand
TTTCAGAGCCCAAGTGTTTGTGGTTCGTTTTAGAGGTTACCGGTGGGAGATGAGGACCAGCAAGAGCTTTCAGGGCTGGCACCTTTAGTGTAGGAGCAATCGCTGGTCGTTCACAATTTCGGTGTTGAACTTTGGCTAGACTGAGCAGGAGAGGCTGTGTACGTTGGAAGTTTTAGTAGCCTAAACGAGTTCAGAGCCCAAGTGTTTGTGGTTCGTTTTAGAGGTTACCAGTGGGAGATGAGGACCAGCAAGAGCTTTCAGGGCTGGCACCTTTAGTGTAGGAGCAATCGCTGGACGTTCGCAATTTCGGTGTTGAACTTTGGCCAGACTGAGCAGGAGAGGCTGTGTACGATGGAAGTTTTAGTAGGCTAAACAAGTTCAGAGCCCAAGTGTTTGTGGTTCGTTTGAGAGGTTACCAGTGGGAGATGAGGACCAGCAAGAGCTTTCAGGGCTGGCAACTTTAGTGTAGGAGCAATCGCTGGACGTTAGCAATTTCGGTGTTGAGCTCTGACGTGAATTAGCGAAAGGAAGCAATGATACGTCTGGACCTTTGAGTGTCTAAAGAAGTTCAGAGCTCAAGTGTTTGTGGTTCGTTTTAGAGGTTACCAGTGGGAGATGAGGACCAGCAAGAGCTTTCAGGGCTGGCACCTTTAGTGTAGGAGCAATCGCTGGACGTTCGCAATTTCGGTGTTGAACTTGGGCCAGACTGAGCAGGAGAGGCTGTGTACGTTGGAACTTTTAGTAGGCTAAACAAGTTCAGAGCCCAAGTGTTTCTGGTTCGTTTGAGAGGTTACCAGTGGGAGATGAGGACCAGCAAGAGCTTTCAGGGCTGGCACCTTTAGTGTAGGAGCAATCGCTGGACATTCGCAATTTCGGTGTTGAGCTCTGACGTGAATTAGCGAAAGGAAGCGATGATACGTCTGGACCTTTGAGTGTCTAAACAAGTTCAGAGCCCAAGTGTTTGTGGTTCGTTTGAGAGGTGACCAGTGGGAGATGAGGACCAGCAAGAGCTTTCAGGGCTGGAACCTTTAGTGTAGGAGCAATCGCTGGACGTTCGCAATTTCAGTGTTGAGCTCTGGCCAGATTGAGCAGGAGAGGGAGTGTATGTTGGAAGTTTTAGTAGCCTAAAGAAGTTCAGAGCCCACGTGTTCATGGTCCGTTTTAGAGGTTACCAGTGGGAGATGAGGACCAGCAAGAGCTTTCAGGGCTGGCACCTTTAGTGTAGGAGCAATCGCTGGACGTTAGCAATTTTGGTGTTGAGCTCTGACATGAATTAGCGAAAGGAAGCAATGATACGTCTGGACCTTTGAGTGTTTAAACAAGTTTAGAGCCCAAGTGTTTGTGGTTCGTTTTAGAGGTTACCAGTGGGAGATGAGGACCAGCAAGAGCTTTCAGGGCTGGCACCTTTAGTGTAGGAGCAATCGCTGGACGTTCACAATTTCGGTGTTGAACTTTGGCCAGACAGAGCAGGAGAGGCTGTGTACGTTGGAAGTTTTAGTAGCCTAAACAAGTTCGGAGCCCAAGTGTTTGTGGTTCGCTTGAGAGGTGACCAGTGAGAGATGAGGACCAGCAACAGCTTTCAGTCCTGGCACTTTAAGTGTAGGAGCAATCGCTGGACGTTCGCAATTTCGGTGTTCAGCTCTTCCCAGAAGGAGCAAGAGAGGGAGTGTACGTTGGAAGTTTTAGTAGGCTAAACGAGTTCAGAGCCCAAGTGTTTGTGGTTCGTTTTAGAGGTTACCGGTGGGAGATGAGGACCAGCAAGAGCTTTCAGGGCTGGCACCTTTAGTGTAGGAGCAATCGCTGGTCGTTCACAATTTCGGTGTTGAACTTTGGCTAGACTGAGCAGGAGAGGCTGTGTACGTTGGAAGTTTTAGTAGCCTAAACGAGTTCAGAGCACAAGTGTTTGTGGTTCATTTGAGAGGTTACCAGTGGGAGATGAGGACCAGCAAGAGCTTTCAGGGCTGGCACCTTTAGTGTAGGAGCAATCGCTGGATGTTCGCAATTTCGGTGTTGAACTTGGGCCAGACTGAGCAGGAGAGGCTGTGTACGTTGGAAGTTTTAGTAGACTAAACAAGTTCAGAGCCCAAGTGTTTGTGGTTCGTTTGAGAGGTTACCAGTGGGAGATGAGGACCAGCAAGAGCTTTCAGGGCTGGCACCTTTAGTGTAGGAGCAATCGCTGGACGTTCGCAATTTCGGTGTTGAATTTTTCCCAGATTGAGCAGGAGAGGGAGTGTACGTTGGAAGTTTTAGTAGCCTAAAGAAGTTCAGAGCCCAAGTGTTTGTGGTTCGTTTTAGAGGTTACCAGTGGGAGATGAGGACCAGCAAGAGCTTTCAGGGCTGGCACCTTTAGTGTCGGAGCAATCCCTGAACGTTCGCAATTTCGGTGTTGAGCTCTGACGTGAATTAGCGAAAGGAAGCGATGATACGTCTGGACCTTTGAGTGTTTAAACAAGTTTAGAGCCCAAGTGTTTGTGGTTCGTTTGAGAGGTTACCAGTGGGAGATGAGGACCAGCAAGAGCTTTCAGGGCTGGCACCTTTAGTGTAGGAGCAATAGCTGGACGTTCGCAATTTCGGTGTTGATCTCTGGCCAGATTGAGCAGGAGAGGGAGTGTACGTTGGAAGTTTTAGTAGCCTAAACGAGTTCAGAGCCCAAGTGTTTGTGGTTCATTTTAGCGGTGACCAGTGGGAGATGAGGACCAGCAAGAGCTTTCAGGGCTCGCACCTTTAGTGTAGGAGCAATCGCTGGACGTTCGCAATTTCGGTGTTGAGCTCTGGCCAGATTGAGCAGGAGAGGCTGGGTACGTTGGAAGTTTTAGTAGCCTAAACAAGTTCGGAGCCCAAGTGTTTGTGGTTCGTTTTAGAGGTTACCAGTGGGAGATGAGGACCAGCAAGAGCTTTCAGGGCTGGCACCTTCAGTGTAGGAGCAATCGCTGGACGTTCGCAATTTCGCTGTTGACCTCTAACGTGAATTAGCGAGAGGAAGTGATGATACGTCTGGACGTTTGAGTGTATAAAGACTTGGGCTCTTTTTTAGGCTACTAAAACTTCCAACATACTCTCCCTCTCCTGCTCAATCTGGCCAGAGCTCAACACCGAAATTGCGAAAGTCCAGCGATTGCTCCTACACTAAAGGTGCCAGCCCTGAAAGCTGTTTCCAGTCCTCTTCTCCCACTGGTAACCTCTCAAACGAACCACAAACACTTGGCCTCTGAACTTCTTTAGACACTCAAAGGTCCAGAAGTATCATCGCTTCCTTTCGCTAATTCACGTCAGAGCTCAACACCGAAATTACGAACGTCCAGCGATTGCTCCTACAATAAAACGTGCCAGCCCTGAAAGCTGTTGCTGGTCCTCATCTCCCACTGGTAACCTCTAAATCGAACCACAAACACTTGGGCTCTGAACTTGTTTAGCCTGCTAAAACTTCCAAGGTAAACAGCCTCTCCTGCTCAATCTGGCCAGAGCTCAACACCGAAATTGCGAACGTCCAGCGATTGCTCCTACACTAAAGGTGCCAGCCCTGAAAGCTCTTGCTGGTCCTCATCTCCCACTGGTAACCTCTCAAAAGAACCACAAACACTTGGGCTCTGAACTTGTTTAGCCGACTAAAACTTCCAACGTACACAGCCTCTCCTGCTCTATTTGACCAGAGCTCAACACGGAAATTGCGAACGTCCAGCGATTGCTCCTACACTAAAGGTGCCAGCCCTGAAACCTCTTGCTGGTCCTCATCTACCACTGGTAACCTCTAAAACGAACCACAAACACTTGGCCTCTGAACTTGTTTAGACACTCAAAGGTCCAGACGTATCATCATTTGCTTTCGCTAATTCACGTCAGAGCTCAACACCGAAATTACGAACGTCCAGCGATTGATCCTACACTGAAGGTGCCAGCCCTGAAAGCTCTTGCTGGTCCTCATCTCCCACTGGTAACCCCTAAAACGAACCACAAACACTTGGGCTCTGAACTTGTTTAGGCTACTAAAACTTCCAACATACACTCCCTCTCCTGCTCAATCTGGCCAGAGCTCAACACCGAAATTGCGAACGTCCAGGGATTGCTCCTACACTAAAGGTGCCAGCCCTGAAAGCTCTTGCTGGTCCTCATCTCCCACTGGTAACCTCTCAAATGAACCACAAACACTTGGGCTCTGAACTTGTTTAGGCTACTAAAACTTCCAACGTACCCAGCCTCTCCTGCTCAGTCTGGCCAGAGCTCAACACCGAAATTGCGAACGTCCAGCGATTGCTCCTACACTAAAGGTGCCAGCCCTGAAAGCTCTTGCTGGTCCTCATCTCCCACCAGTAACCTCTCAAAAGAGCCACAAAACACTTGGGCTCTGAACTTGTTTAGACAATCAAACGTCCAGACGTATCATCGCTTCCTTTCGCTAATTCACGTCAGAGCTCAACACCGAAATTGCGAACGTCCAGCGATTGCTCCTACACTAAACGTGCCAGCCCTGAAAGCTCTTGCTGGTCCTCATCTCCCACTGGTAACCTCTAAAACGAACCACAAACACTTGGGCTCCGAACTTGTTTAGCCTACTAAAACTTCCAACGTACACTGACTCTCCTGCTCATTCTGGCCCAAATTCAACAGCGAAATTGCGAACGTCCAGCGATTGCTCCTACACTAAACGTGCCAGCCCTGAAAGCTCTTGCTGGTCCTCATCTCCCACTGGTAACCTCTAAAACGAACCACAAACACTTGGGCTCTGAACTTGTTTAGCCTACTAAAACTTCCAACGTATCCAGCCTCTCCTGCTCAATCTGGCCAGAGCTCAACACCGAAACTGCGAACGTCCAGCGATTGCTCCTACACTAAAGGTGCGAGCCCAGAAAGCTCTTGCTGGTCCTCATCTCCCACCAGTAACCTCTCAAAGGAGCCACAAACACTTGGCCTCTGAACTTGTTTAGACAATAAAACGTCCAGACGTATCATCGCTTCCTTTCGCTAATTCACGTCAGAGCTCAACACCGAAATTTCGAACGTCCAGCGATTGCTCCTACACTAAAGGTGCCAGCCCTGAAAGCTCTTGCTGGTCCTCATCTCCCACTGGTAACCTCTCAAACGAACCACAAACACTTGGCCTCTGAACTTGTTTAGACACTCAAAGGTCCAGACGTATCATCATTTGCTTTCGCTAATTCACGTCAGAGCTCAACACCGAAATTACGAACGTCCAGCGATTGCTAGTACACTAAAGGTGCCAGCCCTGAAACCTCTTGCTGGTCCTCATCTCCCACTAGTAACCTCTAAAATGAACCACAAGCACTTGGGCTCTCAACTCGTTTAGGCTACTAAAATTTCCAACGTACACAGCCTCTCCTGCTCAATCTGGCCAGAGCTCAACACCGAAATTGCGAACGTCCAGCGATTGCTCCTACACTAAAGGTGCCAGCCCTGAAAGCTCTTGCTGGTCCTCATCTCCCACTGGTCACCTCTAAAACGAACCACAAACACTTGGGCTCTCAACTTGTTTAGACACTCAAACGTCTAGACATATCATCGCTACCTTTCGCTAATTCATGTCAGAGCTCAACACCGAAATTGCGAACGTCCAGTGATTGCTCCTACACTAAAGGTGCCAGCCCTGAAAGCTCTTGCTGGTCCTCATCTCCCACTGGTAACCTCTAAAATGAACCAGAAACACTTGGGCTCCGAACTTGTTTAGCCTACTAAAACTTCCAACATACACAGCCTCTCCTGCTCAATCTATCCAGAGCTCAACACGGAAATTGCGAACGTCCAGCGATTGCTCCTACACTAAAGGTGCCAGCCCTGAAAGCTCTTGCTGGTCCTCATCTCCCACTGGTAACCTCAAAAACGAACCACAAACACTTGGGCTCTGAACTTGTTTAGCCTACTAAAACTTCCAACGTACCCAGCCTCTCCTGCTCAGTCTGGCCACAGCTCAACACCGAAATTGCGAACGTCCAGCGATTGCTCCTACACTAAAGGTGCCAGCCCTGAAAGCTTTTGCTGGTCCTCATCTCCCACCAGTAACCTCTCAAAAGAGCCACAAACACTTGGGCTGTGAACTTGTTTAGACAATCAAACGTCCAGAGGTATCATCGCTTCCTTTCGCTAATTCACGTCAGAGGTCAACACTGAAATTGCAAATGTCCAGCGATTGCTCCTCCAGTAAAGTTGCCAGCCCTGAAAGCTCTTGCTGGTCCTCATCTCCCCCTGGTAAACTCTAAAACGAACCACAAACACTTGGGCTCCGAACTTGTTTAGGCTACTAAAACTTCCAACGTACACTGCCTCTCCTGCTCATTCTGGCCCAAATTCAACACCGAAATTGCGAACGCCCAGCGATTGCTCCTACACTAAAGGTGCCAGCCCTGAAAGCACTTGCTGGTCCTCATCTCCCACTGGTAACCTCTAAAATGAACCACAAACACTTGGGCTCTGAACTTCTTTAGACACTCAGAGGTCCAGACGTATCATCGCTTCCTTTCGCTAATTCACGTCAGAGCTCAACACCGAAATTGCGAACATCCAGCGATTGCTCCTACACTAAAGGTGCCAGCCCTGAAAGCACTTGCTGGTCCTCATCTCCCACTGGTAACCTCTAAAATGAACCACAAACACTTGGCCTCTGAACTTGTTTAGACACTCAAACGTCCAGACGTATCATCGCCTCCTCTTGCTAATTCACCTCAGAGCTCAACACAGAAATTGCGAATGTCCAGCGATTGCTCCTGCACTGAAGGTGCCATCCCTGAATGCTCTTGCTGGTCCTCATCTCCCACTGGTAACCTCCAAAAAGGAACCACAAACACTTGGGCTCTGAACTTGTTTAAGCTACTAAAACTTCCAACGTACACAGCCTCTCCTGCTCAATCTGGCCAAAATTCAACACCGAAATTGTGAACGTCCAGCGATTGCTCCTACACTAAAGGTGCCAGCCCTGAAAGCTCTTGCTGGTCCTCATCTCCCACTGGTAAACTCTCAAACGAACCACAAACACTTGGGCTCTGAACTTGTTTAGCCTACTAAAACTTCCAACGTACACAGCCTCTCCTGCTCAATCTGGCCAGAGCTCAACACCGAAATTGCGAACATCCAGCGATTGCTCCTGCACTAAAGGTGCCAGCCCTGAAAGCTCTTGCTGGTCTTCATCTCCCACTGCTCACCGCTAAAACGAACCACAAACACTTGGCCTCTGAACTTGTTTAAACACTCAAAGGTCCAGACGTATCATCGCTTCCTTTCGCTAATTCACCTCAGAGCTCAACACCGAAATTGCGAATGTCCAGCGATTGCTCCTGCACTGAAGGCGCCATCCCTGAATGCTCTTGCTGGTCCTCACCTCCCACTGGTAACCTCCAAAAAGGAACCACAAACACTTGGCCTCTGAACTTGTTTAGCCTACTAAAACTTCCAATGTACACAGCCGCTCCTGCTCAATCTGGCCAAAATTCAACACCGAAATTGCGAACGTCCAGCGATTGCTCCTACACTAAAGGTGCCAGCCCTGAAACCTCTTGCTGGTCCTCATCTCCCACTGGTAACCTCTAAAACGAACCACAAACACTTGGGCTCTGAACTTGTTTAGCCGACTAAAACTTCCAACGTATACAGCCTCTGCTTCTCAATCTGGCCAGAGCTCAACACCGAAATTGCGAACGTCCAGCGATTGCTCCTACACTAAAGGTGCCAGCCCTGAAAGCTCTTGCTGGTCCTCATCTCCCACTGGTAACCTCTCAAACGAACCACAAACACTTGGGCTCTGAACTTGTTTAGCCTACAAAAACTTCCAACGTCTCCTGCTCAATCTGGCCAAAATTCAACACCGAAATTGCGAACGTCCAGCGATTGCTCCTACACTAAAGGTGCCAGCCCTGAAAGCTCTTGCTGGTCCTCATCTCCCACTGGTAACCTCTCAAACGAACCACAAAGACTTGCCGTCTGAACTTGTTTAGACACTCAAAGGTCCAGACGTATCATAGTTTCCTTTCGCTAATTCACGTCAGAGATCAACACCAAAATTGCGAACGTCCAGCGATTGCTCCTACACTAAAGGTGCCAGCCCTGAAAGCTCTTGCTGGTCCTCATCTCCCACTGGTAACCTCTCAAATGAACCACAAACACTTGGCCTCTAAACTTCTTTAGACACTTAAATGTCCAAACGTATCATCGCTTCGTCTCGCTAATTCACGTTAGAGCTCAACACAGAAATTGCGAACGTGCAGCGATTGCTCCTACACTAAAGGTGCCAGGCCTGAAAGCTGTCACTAGTCCTCATCTCCCACTGGTAACCTCTAAAACGAACCACAAACACTTGGCCTCTGAACTTGTTTAAACACTCAAAGGTCCAGACGTATCATCGCTTCTTCTTGCTAATTCACCTCAAAGCTCAACACCGAAATCGCGAATGTCCAGCGATTGCTCCTGCACTGAAGGTGCCAACCCTGAATGCTCTTGCTGGTCCTCATCTCCCACTGGTAACCTCTAAAACGAATCACAAACACCTGGGCTCTGAACTTGTTTAGCCTACTAAAACTTCCAACGTACACAGCCTCTCCTGCTCAATCCGGCCAAAATTCAACACCGAAATTGCGAACGCCCAGCGATTGCTCCTACACTAAAGGTGCCAGCCCTGAAAGCTCTTGCTGGTCCTCATCTCCCACTGGTAACCTCTAAAACGAACCACAAACGCTTGGGCTCTGAACTTGTTTAGCCTACTAAAACTTCCAAAGTCTCCTGCTCAATCTGGCCAAAATTCAACACCGAAATTGCGAACGTCCAGCGATTGCTCCTACACTAAAGGTGCCAGCCCTGAAAGCTCTTGCTGGTCCTCATCTCCCACTGGTAACCTCTAAAATGAACCACAAACACTTGGGCTCTGAACTTCTTTAGACACTCAGAGGTCCAGACGTATCATCGCTTCCTCTCGCTAATTCACGTAAGAGCTCAACACCGAAATTGCGAATGTCCAGCGATTGCTCCTACACTACAGGTGCCAGCCCTGAAAGCTCTTGCTGGTCCTCATCTCCCACTGGTCACCTCTAAAACGAACCACAAACACTTGGGCTCTGAACTTGTTTAGCCTACTAAAACTTCCAACGTCTCCTGCTCAATCTGGCCAAAATTCAACACCGAAATTGCGAACATCCAGCGATTGCTCCTACACTAAAGGTGCCAGCCCTGAAAGCTCTTGCTGGTCCTCATCTCCCACTGGTAACCTCTAAAATGAACCACAAACGCTTGGGCTCTGAACTTGTTTAGCGTACTAAAATTTCCAAAGTACACTCCCTCTCCTGCTCAATCTGGCCAGAGCTCAACACCGAAATTGCGAACGTCCAACGATTGCTCCTACGCTAAAGGTGCCAGCCCTGAAAGCTCTTGCTGGTCCTCATCTCCCACTGGTAACCTCTCAAACGAACCACAAACACTTGGGCTCTGAACTTGTCTAGACACTCAAACGTCCAGACTTATCATCGCTTCCTTTCGCTAATTCACATCAGAGCTCAACACCGAAATTGCGAACGTCCAGCGATTGCTCCTACACTAAAGGTGCCAGCCCTGAAAGCTCTTGCTGGTCCTCATCTCCCACTGGTAACCTCTAAAACGAGCCACAAACACTTGGTCTCTGAACTTGTTTAGACACTCAAAGGTCCAGACGTATCATCGCTTCCTTTCGCTAATTCACATCGGACCTCAACACCGAAATTGCGAACGTCCAGCTATTGGTCCTACACTAAAGGTGCCAGCCCTGAAAGCTCTTGCTGGTCCTCATCTCCCACTGCTAACCTCTAAAACGAACCACAAACACCTGGGCTCTGAACTTGTTTAAACACTCAAAAGTCCAGACGTATCATCGCTTCCTCTTGCTAATTCACCTCAGAGCTCAACACCGAAATTGCGAACGTCCAGCGATTGCTCCTACACTAAAGGTGCCAGCCCTGAAAGCTCTTGCTGGTCCTCATCTCCCACTGGTAACCTCTAAAACGAACCACAAACACTTGGGCTCTGAACTTGTTTAGGCTACTAAAACTTCCAACGTCTCCTGCTCAATCTAGCCAAAATTCAACACCGAAATTGCGAACGTCCAGCGATTGCTCCTACACTAAAGGTGCCAGCCCTGAAAGCTCTTGCTGGTCCTCATCTCCCACTGGTAACCTCTAAAACGAACGACAAAAGCTTGGTCTCTATACTTGTTTAGCGTACTATAATTTCCAAAGTACACAGCCTCTCCTGCTCAATATGGCCAGAGCTCAACACCGAAATTGCGAACGTCCAGCGATTGCTCCTACGCTAAAGGTGCCAGCCCTGAAAGCTCTTGCTGGTCCTCATCTCCCACTGGTAACCTCTAAAACGAAGCACAAACACTTGGGCTCTGAACTTGTCTAGACACTCAAAGGTCCAGAATTATCATCGCTTCCTTTTGCTAATTCACATCAGAGCTCAAGACCGAAATTGCGAACGTCCAGCGATTGCTCCTACACTAAAGGTGCCAGCCCTGAAAGCTCTTGCTGGTCCTCATCTCCCACTGGTAACCTCTAAAATGAACCACAAACACTTGGGCTCTGAACTTGTTTAGCCTACTAAAACTTCCAACGTCTCCTGCTCAATCTTGCCAAAATTCAACACCGAAATTGCGAATGTCCAGCGATTGCTCCTACACTAAAGCTGCCAGCCCTGAAAGCTCTTGCTGGTCCTCATCTCCCACTGGTAACCTCTAAAACGAACCACAAACGCTTGGGCTCTGAACTTGTTTAGCATACTAAAATTTCCAAAGTACACAGCCTCTCCTGCTCAATCTGGCCAGAGCTCAACACCGAAATTGCGAACGTCCAGCGATTGCTCCTACACTAAAGGTGCCAGCCCTGAAAGCTCTTGCTGGTCCTCATCTCCCACTGGTAACCTCTAAAACGAGCCACAAACACTTGGTCTCTGAACTTGTTTAGACACTCAAAGGTCCAGACGTATCATCGCTTCCTTTCGCTAATTCACATCGGACCTCAACACCGAAATTGCGAACGTCCAGCTATTGGTCCTACACTAAAGGTGCCAGCCCTGAAAGCTCTTGCTGGTCCTCATCTCCCACTGCTAACCTCTAAAACGAACCACAAACACCTGGGCTCTGAACTTGTTTAAACACTCAAAAGACCAGACGTATCATCGCTTCCTCTTGCTAATTCACCTCAGAGCTCAACACCGAAATTGCGAACGTCCAGCGATTGCTCCTACACTAAAGGTGCCAGCCCTGAAAGCTCTTGCTGGTCCTCATCTCCCACTGGTAACCTCTAAAACGAACCACAAACACTTGGGCTCTGAACTTGTTTAGGCTACTAAAACTTCCAACGTCTCCTGCTCAATCTAGCCAAAATTCAACACCGAATTAGCCAAATTCAACACCGAAATTGCGAACGTCCAGCGATTGCTCCTACACTAAAGGTGCCAGCCCTGAAAGCTCTTGCTGGTCCCTCATCTCCCACTGGTAACCTCTAAACGATCGACAAAAGCTTGGCTCTATACTTGTTTAGCGTACTAAAATTTCCAAGTACACAGCCTCTCCTGCTCAATATGGCCAGAGCTCAACACCGAAATTGCGAACGTCCAGCGATTGCTCCTACGCTAAAGGTGCCAGCCCTGAAAGCTCTTGCTGGTCCTCATCGCCCACTGGTAACCTCTAAAACGAAGCACAAACACTTGGGCTCTGAACTTGTCTAGACACTCAAAGGTCCAGAATTATCATCGCTTCCTTTTGCTAATTCACATCAGAGCTCAAGACCGAAATTGCGAACGTCCAGCGATTGCTCCTACACTAAAGGTGCCAGCCCTGAAAGCTCTTGCTGGTCCTCATCTCCCACTGGTAACCTCTAAAATGAACCACAAACACTTGGGCTCTGAACTTGTTTAGCCTACTAAAACTTCCAACGTCTCCTGCTCAATCTTGCCAAAATTCAACACGAAATTGCGAATGTCCAGCGATTGCTCCTACACTAAAGGTGCCAGCCCTGAAAGCTCTTGCTGGTCCTCATCTCCCACTGGTAACCTCCTAAAACGAACCACAAACGCTTGGCTCATGACTTGTTTAGCATACTAAAATTTCAAAGTACACAGCCTCTCCTGCTCAATCTGGCCAGAGCTCAACACCGAAATTGCGAACGTCCAGCGATTGCTCCTACGCTAAAGGTGCCAGCCCTGAAAGCTCTTGCTGGTCTCATCTCCCACTGGTAACCTCTCAACGAACCACAAACACTTGGGCTCTGAACTTGTCTAGACACTCAAAGGTCCAGACTTATCATCGCTTCCTTTCGCTAATTCACATCAGAGCTCAACACCGAAATTGCGAACGTCCAGCGATTGCTCCTACACTAAAGGTGCCAGCCCTGAAAGCTCTTGCTGGTCCTCATCTCCCACTGGTAACCTCTAAAACGAGCCACAAACACTTGGGCTCTGAACTTGTTTAGACACTCAAAGGTCCAGACGTATCATTGCTTCCTTTCGATAATTCACATCAGACCTCAACACCGAAATTGCGAACGTCCAGCGATTGCTCCTACACTAAAGGTGCCAAGCCCTGAAAGCTCTTGCTGGTCCTCATCTCCCACTGGTAACCTCTAAAACGAACCACAAACACCTGGGCTCTGAACTTGTTTAAACACTCAAAAGTCCAGACGTATCATCGCTTCCTCTTCCTAATTCACCTCAGAGCTAAACACCGAAATTGCGAACGTCCAGCGATTGCTCGTACACTAAAGGTGCCAGCCCTTGAAAGCTCTTGCTGGTCCTCATCTCCCACTGTAACCTCTCAAACGAACCACAAACACTTGGGCTCTGAACTTGTTTAGCCCTACTAAACTTCCAACGTCTCCTGCTCAATCTAGCCAAAATTCAACACAGAAATTGCGAACGTCCAGCGATTGCTCCTACACTAAAGGTGCCAGCCCTGAAAGCTCTTGCTGTCCTCATCTCCCACTGGTAACCTCTAAAAGGAATGACAACGCTTGGGCTCTGAACTTTTTTAGCGTACTAAAATTCAAAGTACACAGCCTCTCCTGCTCAATCTGGCAGAGCTCAACACCGAAATTGCGAACGTCAGCGATTGCTCCTACGCTAAGGTGCCAGCCCTGAAAGCTCTTGCTGTTCCTCATCTCCCACTGGTAACCTCTCAAACGACCACAAACACATGGCCTCTGAACTTGTTTAAACACTCAAAGGTCCAGAAGTCATCATCCGCTTCCTCTTGCTAATTCACGTCAGAGCTCAACACCGAAATTGCGAACGTCCAAGCGATTGCTCCTACACTAAAGTTGCCAGCCCTGAAACCTCTTGCTGGTCCTCATCTCCCACTGGTAACCTCTAAAACGAACCACAAACACTTGGGCTCTGAACTTGTTTAGCCTACTAAACTTCCAACGCCTCGTGCTCAATCTGGCCAAAATTCAACACCGAAATTGCGAACGTCCAGCGATTGCTCCTACACTAAAGGTGCCAGCCCTGAAAGCTCTTGCTGGTCCTCATCTCCCACTGGTAACCTCTCAAACGAACCACAAACACTTGGCTCTGAAACTTGTCTAGACACTCAAAGGTCCAGACTTATCATCGCTTCCTTTCACTAATTCACGTCAGAGCTCAACACCGAAATTCGAACGTCAGCGATTGCTCCTACACTAAAGGTGCCAGCCCTGAAAGCTCTTGCTGGTCCTCATCTCCCACTGGTCACCTCTAAAACGAACCACAAAAACTTGGCCTCTGAACTTGTTTAGACACTCAAAGGTCCAGACGTATCATCGCTTCCTCTTGCTGATTCACCTCAGAGCTCAACACCGAAATTGCGAATGTCCAGCGATTGCTCCTGCACTGAAGGTGCCATCCCTGAATGCTCTTGCTGGTCCTCATCTCCCACTGGTAACCTCTAAAACGAACCACAAACACTTGCCTCTGAACTTGTTTAAACACTCAAAGGTCCAGACGTATCATCGCTTCTTCTTGCTAATTCACCTCAAAGCTCAACACCGAAATTGCGAACGTCCAGCGATTGCTCCTACACTGAAGGTGCCAGCCCTGAAAGCTCTTGCTGGTCCTCATCTCCCACTGGTAACCTCTCAAACGAAGCCACAACACTTGGGCTCTGAACTTGTTTAGCCTACTAAAACTTCCAACGTACACAGCCTCTCCTGCTCAATCTGGCCAAAATTCAACACCGAAATTGCGAACGTCCAGCGATTGCTCCTACACTAAAGGTGCCAGCCCTGAAAGCTCTTGCTGGTCCTCATCTCCCACTGGTAACCTCTAAAACGAACCACAAACACTTGGGCTCTGAACTTGTTTAGACACTCAAAGGTCCAGACCGTATCATCGGTTTCCTTTCGCTAATTCACGTCAGAGCTCAACACCGAAATTGCGAACGTCCAGCGATTGCTCCTACACTAAAGGTGCCAGCCCTGAAAGCTGTCACTAGTCCTCATCTCCCACTGGTAACCTCTCAAACGAACCACAAACACTTGGGCTCTGAACTTGTTAGACACTCAAAGGTCCGGACGTATCATCGCTTCCTCTTGCTAATTCACCTCAGAGCTCAACAGCGAAATTGCCAAAGTCCAGCAATTGCTCCTACTCTAAAGGTGCCAGCCCTGAAAGCTCTTGCTGGTCCTCATCTCCCACTGGTAACCTCTAAAACGAACACAAACACTTGGGCTCAGAACTTCTTTAGACACTCAGAGGTCCAGACGTATCATTGCTTCCTCTCGCTAATTCACGTCAGAGCTCAACACCGAAATTGCGAATGTCCAGCGATTGCTCCTACACTAAAGGTGCCAGCCCTGAAAGCTCTTGCTGGTCCTCATCTCCCACTGGTAACCTCTCAAACGAACCACAAACACTTGGGCTCTGAACTTGTTTAGCCTACTAAAACTTCCAACGTACACAGCCTCTCCTGCTCAATCTGGCCAAAATTCAACACCGAAATTGCGAACTTCCAGCGATTGCTCCTACACAAAGGTGCCAGCCCTGAAAGCTCTTGCTGGTCCTCATCTCCCACTGGTAACCTCTAAAACAAACCACAAACACTTGTGCTCTGAACTCGTTTAGCCTACTAAAACTTCCAACGTCTCCTGCTCAATCTAGCAAAATTCAACACCGAAATTGCGAACGTCCAGCGATTGCTCCTACACTAAAGGTGCCAGCCCTGAAAGCTCTTGCTGGTCCTCAATCTCCCACTGGTAACCCCTAAAACGAAACCACAAACACTTGGGCTCTGAACTTGTTTAGGCTACTAAACTTTCCCAACGTACACAGCCTCTCCTGCTCAATCTGGCCAGAGCTCAACACCGAAATTGCGACGTCCAGCGATTGCTCCTACACTAAATGTGCCAGCCCTGAAAGCTCTTGCTGGTCCTCATCTCCACTGGTAACCTCTCAAACGAACCACAAACACTTGGCCTCTGAACTTGTCTAGACACTCAAAGGTCCAGACTTATCATCGCTTCCTTTCGCTAATTCACATCAGAGCTCAACACCGGAAATTCGAACGTCCAGCGATTGCTCCTACACTAAAGGTGCCAGCCCTGAAAGCTCTTGCTGGCCCTCATCTCCCACTGGTAACCTCTCAAACGAATCACAAACACTTGGCCTCTGAACTTGTTTAGACACTCAAAGGTCCAGACGTATCATCGCTCCTCTCGCTAATTCACCTCAGAGCTCACACCGAAATTGCGAATGTCCAGCGATTGCTCCTACACTGAAGGTGCCAGCCCTGAAAGCTCTTGGCTGGTCCTCATCTCCCACTGGTAACCTCTCAAACGAACCACAAACACTTGGGCTCTGAACTTGTTTAGCCCTACTAAAACTTCCAACGTCTCCTGCTCAATCTAGCCAAAATTCAACACCGAAAATTGCGAACATCCAGCGATTGCTCCTACACTAAAGGTGCCATCCCTGTATGCTCTTGCTGGTCCTCATCTCCCACTGGTAACCCCTAAAACGAACCACAAACACTTGGGCTCTGAACTTGTTTAGGCTACTAAAACTTACAACATACCTCCCTCTCCTGCTCAATCTGGCCAGAGCTCAACACCGAAATTGCGAACGTCCAGCGATTGCTCCTACACTAAAGGTGCCAGCCCCTGAAAGCTCTTGCTGGTCCTCATCTCCAAATGTAACCCCTAAAACGAACCACAAACACCTGGGCTCTGAACTTGTTTAGGCTACTAAACTGCCAACGTACACAGCCTCTGCTGCTCAAATCTGGCTAGAGCTCAACACCGAAATTGCGAACGCTCCAGCGATTGCTCCTACACTAAATGTGCCAGCCCTGAAAGCTCTTGCTGGTCCTCATCTCCACTGGTCCACCTCTAAAACGAACCACAAACACTTGGGCTCTGAACTTCTTTAGACACTCAGAGGTCCAGACGTATCATCGCTTCCTCTCGCTAGTTCACGTCAGAGCTCAACACCGAATTGCGAATGTCCAGCGATTGCTCCTCACTAAAGCTGCAGCCCTGAAAGCTCTTGCTGCGTCCTCATCTCACACTGGTAACCTCTCAACGAACCACAAACACTTGCCCTCTGAACTTGTCTAGACACTCAAAGGTCCAGACGTATCATCGCTTCCTTTCGCTAATTCACATCAGAGCTCAACACCGAAATTGCGAATGTCCAGCGATTGCTTCCTACACTAAGGTGCCAGCACTGAAACCTCTTGCTGGTCCTCATCTCCCACTGGTAACCTCTCAAACGAACCACAAACACTTGGCTCTGAACTTGTTTAGCCTACTAAAACTTCCAACGTACACAGCCTCTCCTGCTCAATCTGGTCCAGAGCTCAACACCGAAATTGCGAACGTCCAGCGATTGCTCCTACAGTAAAGGTGCCAGCCCTGAAAGCTCTTGCTGGTCCTCATCTCCCACTAGTAAACCCCCTAAACGAACCACAAACACTTGCCCTCTGAACTTGTTTAGACACTCAAACGTCCAGACGTATCATCGCTTCCTTTCGCTAATTCACATAAGAGCTCAACCCGAAATTGCGAACGTCCAGCGATTGCTCCTACACTAAAGGTGCCAGCCCTGAAAGCTCTTGCTGGTCCTCATCTCCCACTGGTAACCTCTAAAACGAACCACAAACACTGGGGCTCTCAACTTGTTTAGACACTCAAAGGTCCAGACGTGTCATCGCTTCTCTTGCTAATTCACCTCAGAGCTCAAAACCGAAATTGCGAATGTCCAGCGATTGCTCCTCCACTGAAGGTGCCATCCCTGAATGCTCTTGCTGGTCCAAATCTCCCACTGGTAACCTCTAAACGAACCACAAACACTTGGCTCTGAACTTGTTTAGCCTACTAAACTTCCAACGTACACAGCCTCTCCTGCTCAAACTGGCCAAAATTCAACACCGAAATTGCGAACGTCAGCGATTGCTCCTACACTAAAGGTGCCAGCCCTGAAAGCACTTGCTGGTCCTCATCTCCCACTGGTAACCTCTAAATGAACCACAAACACTTGGGCTCTGAACTTGTCTAGACACTCAAAGGTCCAGACTTACCATCACTTCCCTTTCGCTAATTCACATCAGAGCTCAACACCGAAATTGCGAACGTCCAGCGATTGCTCCTACACTAAAGGTGCCAGCCTGAAAGCTCTTGCTGGTCCTCATCTCCCACTGGTAACCTCTAAACGGGCCACAAACACTTGGCCTCTGATAACTTGTTTAGACACTCAAAGGTCCAGACGTATCATCGCTTCCTTCGCTAATTCACATCAGAGCTCAACACCGAAATTGCGAACGTCCAGCGATTGCTCCTACACTGAAGGTGCCAGCCCTGAATGCTCTTGCTGGTCCTCATCTCCCACTGGTAACCTCTAAAATGAACCACAAACACTTGGGCTCTGAGCTTGTTTAAACACTCAAAGGTCCAGACGTATCATCGCTTCCTCTTGCTAATTCACCTCAGAGCTCAACACCGAAATTGCGAACGTCCAGCGATTGCTCCTACACTAAAGGTACCAGCCCTGAAAGCTCTTGCTGGTCCTCATCTCCCAATGGTAACCCCTAAAACGAACCACAAACACCTGGGCTCTGAACTTGTTTAGGCTACTAAAACGTCCAACGTACACAGCCTCTGCTGCTCAATCTGGCTAGAGCTCAACACCGAAATTGCGAACGTCCAGCGATTGCTCCTACACTAAAGGTGCCAGCCCTGAAAGCTCTTGCTGGTCCTCATCTCCCACTGGTCACCTCTAAAACGAACCACAAACACTTGGGCTCTGAACTTCTTTAGACACTCAGAGGTCCAGACGTATCATCGCTTCCTCTCGCTAATTCACGTCAGAGCTCAACACCGAAATTGCGAATGTCCAGCGATTGCTCCTACACTAAAGGTGCCAGCCCTGAAAGCTCTTGCTGGTCCTCATCTCCCACTGGTAACCTCTAAAACGAACCACAAACACTTGGGCTCTGAACTCGTTTAGGCTACTAAAACTTCAAACGTACACTCCCTCTCCTGCTCAATCTGGCCAAAGTTCAACACCGAAATTGCGAACGTCCAGCGATTGCTCCTACACTAAAGGTGCCAGCCCTGAAAGCTCTTGCTGGTCCTCATCTCCCACTGGTAACCCCTAAAACGAACCACAGACACTTGGGCTCTGAACTTGTTTAGGCTACTAAACTTCCAACGTACACAGCCTCTCCTGCTCAATCTGGCCAGAGCTCAACACCGAAATTGCGAACGTCCAGCGATTGCTTCTACACTAAAGGTGCCAGCCCTGAAAGCTCTTGCTGGTCCTCATCTCCCACTGGTCACCTCTAAAACGAACCCACAAACACTTGGGCTCTGAACTCGTTTAGGCTACTAAAACTTCAAACGTACACAGCCTCTCCTGCTCAATCTGGCCAAAGTTCAACACCGAAATTGCGAACGTCCAGCGATTGCTCCTACACTAAAGGTGCCAGCCCTGAAAGCTCTTGCTGGTCCTCGTCTCCCACTGGTAACCCCTAAAACGAACCACAGACACTTGGGCTCTGAACTTGTTTAGGCTACTAAAACTTCCAACGTACACAGCCTCTCCTGCTCAATCTGGCCAGAGCTCAACACCGAAATTGCGAACGTCCCCCGATTGCTTCTACACTAAAGGTGCCAGCCCTGAAAGCTCTTGCTGGTCCTCATCTCCCACTGGTAAACCTCTCAAACTGAACCACAAACACTTGGGCTCTGAACTTGTTCTAGGACACTCAAAGGTCCAGACTTATCATCGCTTCCTTTCGCTAATTCACATCAGAGCTCACACCGAAATTTGAACGTCCAGCGATTGCTCCTACACTAAAGGTGCCAGCCTGAAAGCTCTTGCTGGCCCTCATCTCCCACTGGTAACCTCTAAAACGAATCACAAACACTTGGGCTCTGAACTCGTTTAGGCACTCAAAGGTCCAGACTTATCATCGCTTCCTTTCGCTAATTCACCTCAGAGCTCAACACCGAAATTGCGAATGTCCAGCGATTTCTCCTACACTGAAGGTGCCATCCCTGAAAGCTCTTGCTGGTCCTCATCTCCCACTGGTAACCTCTCAAACGAACAACAAACACTTGGGCTATGAACTTGTTTAGCCTACTAAAACTTCCAACGTACACAGCCTCTCCTGCTCAATCTGGCCAAATTCAACACCGAAATTGCGAACGTCCAGCGATTGCTCCTACACTAAAGGTGCCAGCCCTGAAACCTCTTGCTGGTCCTCATCTCCCACTGGTAACCTCTAAAATGAACCACAAACACTTGGGCTCTGAACTCGTTTAGGCTACTAAGACTTCCAACGTACACAGTCTCTCCTGCTCAGTCTGGCCAAAGTTCAACACCGAAATTGCGAACGTCCAGCGATTGCTCCTACACTAAAGGTGCCAGCCCTGAAAGCTCTTGCTGGTCCTCATCTCCACTGGTAACCTCTAAAACTGAACCAGAAACACCTGGCTCCGAACTTGTTTAGGCTGCTAAAACTTCCAACGTACAAAGCCTCTCCTGCTCAATCTGGCCAGAGCTCAACACCGAAATTGCGAACGTCCAGCGATTGCTCTACACTAAAGGTGCCAGCCCTGAAAGCTCTTGCTGGTCCTCATCTCCCACTGTTAACCCCTAAAACGAACCACAAACACCTGGGCTCTGAACTTGTTTAGGCCACTAAAACTTCCAACGTACACAGCCTCTCCTGCTCAATCTGGCAGAGCTCAACACCGAAATTGCGAACGTCCAGCGATTGCTCCTACACTAAAGGTGCCAGCCCTGAAAGCTCTTGCTGGTCCTCAATCTCCCACTGGTAACCTCTAAAACGAACCACAAACACTTGGGCTCTCAACTTGTTTAGACACTCAAACGTCCAGACGTATCATCGCTTCCTTTCGCTAATTCACATCAGAGCTCAACAGCGAAATTGCGAATGTCCAGCGATTGCTCCTACACTAAAGGCGCCAGCCCTGAAAGCTCTTGCTGGTCCTCATCTCCCACTGGTAACCTCTAAAACGAACCACAAACACTTGGCTCTCAACTTGTTTAAACACTCAAAGGTCAGACGTATCATCGCTTCCTCTTGCTAATTCACCTCAGAGCTCAACACCGAAATTGCGAATGTCCAGCGATTGCTCCTGCACTGAAGGTGCCATCCCTGAATGCTCTTGCTGGTCCTCATCTCCCACTGGTAACCTTTAAAATGAACCACAAACACTTGGGCTCTGAACTTGTCTAGACACTCAAAGGTCCAGACTTATCATTGCTTCCTTTCGCTAATTCACATCAGAGCTCAACACCGAAATTGCGAACGTCCAGCGATTGCTCCTACACTGAAGGTGCCAGCCTGAATGCTCTTGCTGGTCCTCATCTCCCACTGGTAACCTCTAAAATGAACCACAAACACTTGGGCTCTGAGCTTGTTTAAACACTCAAAGGTCCAGACGTATCATCGCTTCCTCTTGCTAATTCACCTCAGAGCTCAACACCGAAATTGCGAACGTTCCAGCGATTGCTCCTACAATAAAGGTGCCAGCCCTGAAAGCTCTTGCTGGTCCCTCATCTCCCAATGGTAACCCCTAAAACGAACCACAAACACCTGGGCTCTGAACTTGTTTAGGCTACTAAAACTTCCAACGTACACAGCCTCTGCTGCTCAATCTGGCTAGAGCTCAACACCGAAATTGCGAACGTTCCAGCGATTGCTCCTACACTAAAGGTGCCAGCCCTGAAAGCTCTTGCTGGTCCTCATCTCCCACTGGTCACCTCTAAAACGAACCACAAACACTTGGGCTCTGAACTTCTTTAGACACTCAGAGGTCCAGACGTATCATCGCTTCCTCTCGCTAATTCACGTCAGAGCTCAACACCGAAATTGCGAATGTCCAGCGATTGCTCCTACACTAAAGGTGCCAGCCCTGAAAGCTCTTGCTGGTCCTCATCTCCCACTGGTAACCTCTAAAACGAACCACAAACACTTGGCTCTGAACTCGTTTAGGCTACTAAAACTTCAAACGTACACAGCCTCTCCTGCTCAATCTGGCCAAAGTTCAACACCGAAATGCGAACAGTCCAGCGATTGCTCCTACACTAAAGGTGCCAGCCCTGAAAGCTCTTGCTGGTCCTCATCTCCCACTGGTAACCCCTAAAACGAACCACAGACACTTGGGCTCTGAACTTGTTTAGGCTACTAAAACTTCCAACGTACACAGCCTCTCCTGCTCAATCTGGCAGAGCTACAACACCGAAATTGCGAACGTCCAGCGATTGCTCCTACACTAAAGGTGCCAGCCCTGGAAAGCTCTTGCTGGTCCTCATCTCCCACTGGTCACCTCTAAAACGAACCACAAACACTTGGGGCTCTGAACTTCTTTAGACACTCAGAGGTCCAGAACGTATCATCGCTTCTCTCGCTAATTCACGTCAGAGCTCAACACCGAAATTGCGAATGTCCAGCGATTGCTCTACACTAAAGGTGCCAGCCCTGAAAGCTCTTGCTGGTCCTCATCTCCCACTGGTAACCTCTAAAACGAACCACAAACACTTGGGCTCTGAACTCGTTTAGGCTACTAAAACTTCAAACGTACACTCCCTCTCCTGCTCAATCTGGCCAAAGTTCAACACCGAAATTGCGAACGTCCAGCGATTGCTCCTACACTAAGGTGCCAGCCCTGAAAGCTCTTGCTGGTCCTCATCTCCCACTGGTAACCCCTAAAACGAACCACAGACACTTGGGCTCTGAACTTGTTTAGGCTACTAAAACTTCCAACGTACACAGCCTCTCCTGCTCAATCTGGCCAGAGCTCAACACCGAAATTGCGAACGTCCAGCGATGCTTCTACACTAAAGGTGCCAGCCCTGAAAGCTCTTGCTGGTCCTCATCTCCACTGGTCACCTCTAAAACGAACCACAAACACTTGGCTCTGAACTTCTTTAGACACTCAGAGGTCCAGACGTATCATCGCTTCCTCTCGCTAATTCACGTCAGAGCTCAACACCGAAATTGCGAATGTCCAGCGATTGCTCCTACACTAAAGGTGCCAGCCCTGAAAGCTCTTGCTGGTCCTCATCTCCCACTGGTAACCTCTAAAACGAACCACAAACACTTGGGCTCTGAACTCGTTAGGCTACTAAAACTTCAAACGTACACAGCCTCTCCTGCTCAATCTGGCCAAAGTTCAACACCGAAATTGCGAACGTCCAGCGATTGCTCCTACACTAAAGGTGCCAGCCCTGAAAGCTCTTGCTGGTCCTCATCTCTCCACTGGTAACCCCTAAAACGAACCACAGACACTTGGGCTCTGAACTTGTTTAGGCTACTAAAACTTCAACGTACACAGCCTCTCCTGCCTCAATCTGGCCAGAGCTCAACACCGAAATTGCGAACGTCCAGCGATTGCTTCTACACTAAAGGTGCCAGCCCTGAAAGCTCTTGCTGGGTCCTCATCTCCCACTGGTAACCTCTCAAACGAACCACAAACACTTGGGCTCTGAACTTGTCTAGACACTCAAAGGTCCAGACTTATCATCGCTTCCTTTCGCTAATTCACATCAGAGCTCAACACCGAAATTCGAACGTCCAGCGATTGCTCCTACACTAAAGGTGCCAGCCCTGAAAGCTCTTGCTGGCCCTCATCTCCCACTGGTAACCTCTAAAACGAACCACAAACACTTGGGCTCTGAACTCGTTTAGACACTCAAAGGTCCAGACTTATCATCGCTTCCTTTCGCTAATTCACCTCAGAGCTCAACACCGAAATTGCGAATGTCCAGCGATTTCTCCTACACTGAAGGTGCCATCCCTGAAAGCTCTTGCTGGTCCTCATCTCCCACTGGTAACCTCTCAAACGAACCACAAACACTTGGGCTATGAACTTGTTTAGCCTACTAAAACTTCCAACGTACACAGCCTCTCCTGCTCAATCTGGCAAAATTCAACACCGAAATTGCGAACGTCCAGCGATTGCTCCTACACTAAAGGTGCCAGCCCTGAAACCTCTTGCTGGTCCTCATCTCCCACTGGTAACCTCTAAAATGAACCACAAACACTTGGCTCTGAACTCGTTTAGGCTACTAAGACTTCCAACGTACACAGTCTCTCCTGCTCAGTCTAGCCAAAGTTCAACACCGAAATTGCGAACGTCCAGCGATTGCTCTACACTAAAGGCGCCAGCCCTGAAAGCTCTTGCTGGTCCTCATCTCCACTGGTAACTCTAAAACGAACCACAAACACTTGGCTCTCAACTTGTTTAAACACTCAAAGGTCCAGACGTATCATCGCTTCCTCTTGCTAATTCACCTCAGAGCTCAACACCGAAATTGCGAATGTCCAGCGATTTGCTCCTGCACTGAAGGTGCCATCCCTGAATGCTCTTGCTGGTCCTCATCTCCCACTGGTAACCTTTAAAATGAACCACAAACACTTGGGCTCTGAACTTGTCTAGACACTCAAAGGTCCAGACTTATCATTGCTTCCTTTCGCTAATTCACATCAGAGCTCAACACCGAAATTGCGAACGTCCAGCGATTGCTCCTACACTGAAGGTGCCAGCCCTGAATGCTCTTGCTGGTCCTCATCTCCCACTGGTAACCCTCTAAAATGAACCACAAACACTTGGGCTCTGAGCTTGTTTAAACACTCAAAGGTCCAGACGTATCATCGCTTCCTCTTGCTAATTCACCTCAGAGCTCAACACCGAAATTGCGAACGTCAGCGATTGCTCCTACAATAAAGGTGCCAGCCCTGAAAGCTCTTGCTGGTCCTCATCTCCCAATGGTAACCCCTAAAACGAACCACAAACACCTGGGCTCTGAACTTGTTTAGGCTACTAAAACTTCCAACGTACACAGCCTCTGCTGCTCAATCTGGCTAGAGCTCAACACCGAAATTGCGAACGTCCAGCGATTGCTCCTACACTAAAGGTGCCAGCCCTGAAAGCTCTTGCTGGTCCTCATCTCCCACTGGTCACCTCTAAAACGAACCACAAACACTTGGGCTCTGAACTTCTTTAGACACTCAGAGGTCCAGACGTATCATCGCTTCCTCTCGCTAATTCACGTCAGAGCTCAACACCGAAATTGCGAATGTCCAGCGATTGCTCCTACACTAAAGGTGCCAGCCCTGAAAGCTCTTGCTGGTCCTCATCTCCCACTGGTAACCTCTAAAACGAACCACAAACACTTGGGCTCTGAACTCGTTTTAGGCTACTAAAACTTCAAACGTACACAGCCTCTCCTGCTCAATCTGGCCAAAGTTCAACACCGAAATGCGAACGTCCAGCGATTGCTCCTACACTAAAGGTGCCAGCCCTGAAAGCTCTTGCTGGTCCTCATCTCCACTGGTAACCCCTAAAACGAACCACAGACACTTGGGCTCTGAACTTGTTTAGGCTACTAAACTTCCAACGTACACAGCCTCTCCTGCTCAATCTGGCCAGAGCTCAACACCGAAATTGCGAACGTCCAGCGATTGCTCTACACTAAAGGTGCCAGCCCTGAAAGCTCTAGCTGGTCCTCATCTCTCACTGGTAATCTTTAAAACGAACTACAAACGCTTGGGCTCTCAACTTCTTTAGACACTTAAAGTCTAGACGTATCATCGCTTCGTCTCGCTAATTCACGTTTAGAGCTCAACACCGAAATTGCGAACGTCCAGCGATTGCTCCTACACTAAAGGTGCCAGCCCTGAAAGCTCTTGCTGGTCCTCATCTCACACTGGTAACCCCTAAAACGAACCACAAACACTTGGGCTCTGAACTTGTTTAGGCTACTAAAACTTCCAACGTACACAGACTCTCCTGCTCAATCTGGCCAGAGCTCAACACCGAAATTGCGAACGTCCAGCGATTGCTCCTACACTAAAGGTGCCAGCCCTGAAAGCTCTTGCTGGTCCTCATCTCCCACTGGTAACCTCTAAAACAAACCACAAACACCTGGGCTCTGAACTTGTTTAGGCTACTAAAACCTCCAACGTACACAGCCTCTCCTGCTCAATCTGGCCAGAGCTCAACACCGAAATTGCGAACGTCCAGCGATTGCTCCTACACTAAAGGTGCCAGCACTGAAAGCTCTTGCTGGTCCTCATCTCCCACTGGTAACCTCTAAAACGAACCACAAACACTTGGCCTCTAAACTTGTTTAAACACTCAAAGGTCCAGACGTATAATCGCTTCCTCTCGCTAATTCACCAAAGAGCTCAACAACGAAATTGCGAATGTCCAGCGATTGCTCCTACACTAAAGGTGCCCAGCCCTGAAAGCTCTAGCTGGTCTCATCTCTCACTGGTAATCTTTAAAACGAACTACAAACGCTAGGGCTCTCAACTTCTTTAGACACTTAAAGGTCTAGACGTATCATCGCTTCGTCTCGCTAATTCACGTTTAGAGCTCAACACCGAAATTGCGAACGTCCAGCGATTGCTCCTACACTAAAGGTGCCAGCCCTGAAAGCTCTTGCTGGTCCTCATCTCCCACTGGTAACCCCTAAAACGAACCACAAACACTTGGGCTCTGAACTTGTTTAGCCTACTAAAACTTCCAACGTACACAGACTCTCCTGCTCAATCTGGCCAGAGCTCAACACCGAAATTGCGAACGTCAGCGATTGCTCCTACACTGAAGGTGCCAGCCCTGAAAGCTCTTGCTGGTCCTCATCTCCCACTGGTAACCCCTAAAACAAACCACAAACACCTGGGCTCTGAACTTGTTTAGGCTACTAAAACTTCAAACGTACACAGCCTCTCCTGCTCAATCTGGCTAGAGCTCAACACCGAAATTGCGAACGTCCAGCGATTGCTCCTACACTAAAGGTGCCAGCACTGAAAGCTCTTGCTGGTCCTCATCTCCCACTGGTAACCTCTAAAACGAACCACAAACACTTGGCTCTAAACTTGTTTAAACACTCAAAGGTCCAGACGTATCATCGCTTCCTCTCGCTAATTCACCAAAGAGCTCAACAACGAAATTGCGAATGTCCAGCGATTGCTCCTGCACTAAAGGTGCCATCCCTGAATGCTCTTGCGGGTCCTCATCTCCACTGGTAACCTCTAAAACGAACGACAAACACTTGGGCTCTGAACTTCTTTAGACACTCAGAGGTCCAGACGTATCATCGATTCCTCTCGCTAATTCACGTCAGAGCTCAACACCGAAATTGCGAACGTCCAGCGATTGCTCCTACAATAAAGGTGCCAGCCCTGAAAGCTCTTGCTGGTCCTCATCTCCCACTGGTAACCTCTCAAACGAACCACAAACACTTGGGATCTTGTTTAGCCAAATAAAACTTCCAACGTACACAACCTCTCCTGCTCAATCTGGCCAGAGCTCAACACCGAAATTGCGAAATGTCCAGCGTTTTGCTCCTACACTAAAGGTGCCAGGCCCTGAAAGCTCTTGCTGGTCCTCATCTCCCACTAGTAACCCCTAAAACGAACCACAGACACTTGGGCTCTGAACTTGTTTAGGCTACTAAAACTTCCAACGTACACTCCCTCTCCAGCTCAATCTGGCCAGAGCTCAACACCGAAATTGCGAACGTCCAGCGATTGCTACTACACTAAAGGTGCCAGCCTGAAAGCTCTTGCTGGTCCTCATCTCCCACTGGTAACCTCTAAAACGAATCACAAACACTTGGGCTCTGAACTTGTTTAGACACTCAAAGGTCCAGACGGTATCACCGCTTCCTCTCACTAATTCACCTCAGAGCTCAACACCGAAATTGCGAACCTCCAGTGACTGCTCCTGCACTGAAGGTGCCATCCCTGAATGCTCTTGCTGGTCCTCATCTCCCACTGGTAACCTCTCAAACGAACCACAAACACTTGGGCTCTGAACTTGTTTAGCGTACTAAAACTTCAACGTACACAGCCTCTCCTGCTCAACCTGGCCAAATTCAACACCCGAATTGCGAACGTCCAGCGATTGCTCTTACAGTAAAGGTGCCAGCCCTGAAAGCACTTGCTGGTCCTCATCTCCCACTGGTAACCTCTAAAATGAACCACAAACACTTGGCCTCTGAACTCGTTTAGGCTACTAAAACTTCCAACGTACACAGCCTCTCCTGCTCAGTCTGGCCAAAGTTGAACACCGAAATTGCGAACGTCCAGCGATTGCTCCTACACTAAAGGTGCCATCCCTGTATGCTCTTGCTGGTCCTCATCTCCCACTGGTAACCTCTCAACGAACCACAAACACTTGGGCTCTGAGCTGTTTAAACACTCAAAGGTCCAGACGTATCATCGCTTCCTCTTGCTAATTCACACTCAGAGCTCAACACCGAAATTGCGGATGTCCAGCGATTGCTCCTACACTAAAGGTGCCAGCCCTGAAAGCTCTTGCTGGTCCTCATCTCCCATTGGTAACCTCTCAAACGAACCACAAACACTTGGCTCTGAACTTGTTTAGCCTACTAAACTTCCAACGTACACAGCCTCTCCTGCTCAATCTGGCCAGAGCTCAACACCGAAATTGCGAACGTCCAGCGATTGCTCCTACACTAAAGGTGCGAGCCCTGAAAGCTCTTGCTGGTCCTCATCTCCCACTGGTAACCTCTAAAATGAACCAACAAACACTTGGCCTCTGAACTCGTTTAGGCTACTAAAACTTCCAACGTACACAGCCTCTCCTGCTAAATCTGGCCAAAATTCAACACCGAAATTGCGAACGTCCAGCGATTGCTCCTACACTAAAGGTGCCAGCCTGAAAGCTCTTGCTGGTCCTCATCTCCCACTGGTTACCTCTCAAACGAACCACAAACACTTGCCCTCTGAACTTGTTTAGACACTCAAAGGTCCAGACGTATCATCGCTTCCTCTCGCTAATTCACGTCAGAGCTCAACACCGAATTGAGAACGTCAGCGATTGCTCCTACACTAAAGGTTGCCAGCCCTGAAAGCTCTTGCTGGTCCTCATCTCCCACTGGTCACCTCTAAAACGAACCACAAACACTTGGGCTCTTGTTTAGTCTACTAAAACTTCCAACGTACACAGCCTCTCCTGCTCAATCTGGCCAGAGCTCAACACCGAAATTGCGAACGTCCAGCGATTGCTCCTACACTAAGGTGCCAGCCCTGAAAAGCTCTTGCTGGTCCTCATCTCCCACTGGTTACCTCTCAAACGAACCACAAACACTTGGGCTCTGAACTTGTTTAGGCAACTAAAACTTCCAACATACACTGCCTCTGCTGCTCAATCTGGCCAAAATTCAACACCGAAAATGCGAACGTCCAGCGATTGCTCCTACACTAAAGGTGCCAGCCCTGAAAGCTCTTGCTGGTCCTCATCACCCACTGGTAACCTCTAAAACGAACCACAAACACCTGGCCTCTGAACTTGTTTAGACACTCAAAGGTCCAGACATATCATCGCTTCCTTTCGCTAATTCACGTCAGAGCTCAACACCGAAATGCGAACGTCCAGCGATTGCTCCTACACTAAGGTGCCAGCCCTGAAAGCTCTTGCTGGTCCTCATCTCCCACTGGTAACCTCTCAAACGAACCACAAACACTTGGGCTCTGAACTTGTTTAAACACTCAAAGGTCCAGACGTATCATTGCTTCCTCTTGTAATTCACCTCAGAGCTCAACACCGAAATGCGAATGTCCAGCGATTGCTCCTGCACTGAAGGTGCCAGCCCTGAAAGCTCTTGCTGTCCTCATCTCCCACTGGTAACCTCTAAACGAACCACAAACGCTTGGGCTCTGACTTGTTTAGCCGACTAAAAATTCCAACGTACACAGCCTCTCCTGCTCAATCTGAACAAAGCTCAACACCGAAATTGCGAACGTCAGCGATTGCTCCTACACTAAAGGTGCCAGCCCTGAAAGCTCTTGCTGGTCCTCATCTCCCACTGGTAACCTCTAAAACGAGCCACAAACACTTGGCCTCTGAACTTCTTTTAGACACTCAAAGGTCAGACGTATCATCGCTTCCTTTAACTAATTCACATCATACCTCAACACCGAAATTGCCAATGTCCAGCGATTGCTCCTGCACTGAAGGTGCCATCCCTGAATGCTCTTGCTGGTCCTCATCTCCTACTGGTACCCTCTAAAACGAACCACAAACGCTTGGGCTCCGAACTTTTTTAGGCTACTAAAACTTCCAACGTACACAGCCTCTCCTGCTCAATCTGGCCAAAATTCAACACCGATATTGCGAACGTTCCAGCGATTGCTCCTACACTAAAGGTGCAGGCCTGAAAGCTCTTGCTGGTCCTCATCTCCCACTGGTAACCTCTAAAACGAACCACAAACACTTGGGCTCTGAACTTGTGTAGACACTCAAAGGTCCAGACGTATCATGACTTCCCTTCGCTAATTCACGTCAGAGCTCAACACCGAAATAGCGAATGTCCAGCGATTGCTCCTACACTAAGGTGCCATCCCTGAATGATCTTGCTGGTCCTCATCTCCCACTGGTAACCTCTAAAACGAACCACAACACTTGGGCTCCGAACTTGTTTAGGCTACTAAAACTTCCAACGTACACAGCCTCTCCTGCTCAATCTGGCCACTCCTCAACACCGAAATTGCGAATGTCCAGCGAATGCTCCTACACTAAAGGTGCCAGCCCTGAAAGCTCTTGCTGGTCCTCATCTCCCACTGGTAACCTCTAAAACGAGCCACAAACACTTGGCCTCTGACTTGTTTAGACACTCAAAGGTCCAGACGTATCATCGCTTCCTTTCGCTACTTCACATCAGAACTCAACACCGAAATTGCGAACGTCCAGCGATTGCTCCTACACTAAAGGTGCCAGCCCTGAAAGCTCTTGCTGGTCCTCATCTCCCACTGGTAACCTCTAAAACGAACCACATTTGTTTAGCCGACTAAAAAATTCCAACGTACACAGCCTCTCCTGCTCAATCTGAACAAAGCTCAACACCGAAATTGCGAACGTCCAGCGATTGCTCCTACACTAAAGGTGCCAGCCCTGAAAGCTCTTGCTGGTCCTCATCTCCCACTGGTAACCTCTCAAATGAACCACAAACACTTGGGCTCTGAACTTGGTTAGCCTACTAAAACTTCCACGTACACAGCCTCTCCTGCTCAATCTGGCCAAAGTTCAACACCGAAATTGCGAACGTCCAGCGATTGCTCCTACACTAAAGGTGCCAGCCCTGAAAGCTCTTGCTGGTCCTCATCTCCCACTGGTCACCTCTAAAACGAACCACAAACACTTGGTCTCTCAACTTGTTTAGGCTACTAAAACTTCCAACGTACACAGCCTCTCCTGCTCAATCTGGCCAGAGCTCAACACCGAAATTGCGAATGTCCAGCGATTGCTCCTACACTAAAGGTGCCAGCCCTGAAAGCTCTTGCTGGTCCTCATCTCCCACTGGTAACCTCTAAAACGAACCACAAACACTTGGCCTCTGAACTTGTTTAGACACTCAGAGGTCCAGACGTATCATCGCTTCCTTTCGCTAATTCACGTCAGAGCTCAACACCGAAATTGCGAATGTCCAGCGATTGCTCCTACACTAAAGGTGCCAGCACTGAAACCTCTTGCTGGTCCTCATCTCCCACTGGTAACCTCTAAAACGAACCACAAACACTTGGGCTCTGAACTTGGTTAGCCTACTAAAACTTCCAACGTTACACTGCCTCTCATGCCTCAATCTGGCCAGAGCTCAACACCGAAATTGCGAATGTCCAGCGATTGCTCCTACACTAAAGGTGCCAGCCCTGAAAGCTCCTTGCTGGTCCTCATCTCCCCACTGGTTACCTCTCAAACGAACCACAAACACTTGGGCTCTGAACTTGTTTAGGGCTACTAAAACTTCCAACATACACTGCCTCTGCTGCTCAATCTGGCCAAAATTCAACACCGAAAATGAGAACGTCCAGCGATTGCTCCTACACCTAAAGGTGCCAGCCCTGAAAGCTCTTGCTGGTCCTCATCTCCCACTGGTAACCTCTCAAACGAACCACAAACACTTGCCCTCTGAACTTCTTTAGACACTCAAAGGTCCAGACATATCATCGCTTCCTTTCGCTAATTCACGTCAGAACTCAACACCGAAATTGCGAACGTCCAGCGGTTGCTCCTACACTAAAGGTTGCCAGCCCTGTAAGCTCTTGCCGGTTCTCATCTCCCACTGGTAGCCTATCAAACGAACCACAAACACTTGGGCTCTGAACTTGTTTAGACACTCAAAGGTCCAGACGTATCATCGCTTCCTCTCGCTAATTCACGTCTGAGCTCAACACCGAAATTGCGAACGTCCAGCGATTGCTCCCTACACTAAAGGTGCCAGCCCTGAAAGCCTCTTGCTGGTCCTCATCTCCCACTGGTAACCTCTAAAACGAACCACAAACACTTGGCCTCTGAACTTGTTTAAACACTCAAAGGTCCAGATGTATCATCGCTTCCTCTTGTAATTCACCTCAGAGCTCAACACCGAAATTGCGAATGTCCAGCAATTGCTCCTGCACTGAAGGTGCCAGCCCTGAAAGCTCTTGCTGGTCCTCATCTCCCACTGGTCACCTCTAAAACGAACCACAACACTTGGGCTCTTGTTTAGGCTACAAAAACTTGAACGTACACAGCCTCTCCTGCTCAATCTGGCCAGAGCTCAACACCGAAATTGCGAACGTCCAGCGATTGCTCCTACACTAAAGGTGCCAGCCCTGAAAGCTCTTGCTGGTCCTCATCTCCCACTGGTAACCTCTAAAACGAACCACAAACACTTGCCCTCTGAACTTGTTTAGACACTCAAAGGTCCAGACGTATCATCGCTTCCTTTCACTAATTCACATCATACCTCAACACCGAAATTGCCAATGTCCAGCGACTGCTCCTGCACTGAAGGTGCCATCCCTGAATGCTCTTGCTGGTCCTCATCTCCACTGGTAACCTCTCAAACGAACCACAAACACTTGGGCTCTGAACTTGTTTAGGCTACTAAAACTTCCAACGTACACAGCCTCTCCTGCTCAATCTGGCCACTGCTCAACACCGAAATTGCGAATGTCCAGCGATTGCTCCTACACTAAAGGTGCCAGCCCTGAAAGCTCTTGCTGGTCCTCATCTCCCACTGGTAACCTCTCAAACGAACCACAAACACTTGGGATCTTGTTTAGCCAAATAAAACTTCCAACGTACACAACCTCTCCTGCTCATCTGGCCAGAGCTCAACACCGAAATTGCGAATGTCCAGCGTTTGCTCCTACACTAAAGGTGCCAGCCTGAAAGCTCTTGCTGGTCCTCATCTCCCACTAGTAACCCCTAAAACGAACCACAGACACTTGGGCTCTGAACTTGTTTAGGCTACTAAAACTTCCAACGTACACTCCCTCTCCAGCTCAATCTGGCCAGAGCTCAACACCGAAATTGCGAACGTCCAGCGATTGCTCCTACACTAAAGGTGCCAGCCCTGAAAGCTCTTGCTGGTCCTCATCTCCCACTGGTAACCTCTAAAACGAATCACAAACACTTGGGCTCTGAACTTGTTTAGACACTCAAAGGTCCAGACGTATCACCGCTTCCTCTCGCTAATTCACCTCAGAGCTCAACACCGAAATTGCGAACCTCCAGTGGACTGCTCCTGCACTGAAGGTGCCATCCCTGAATGCTCTTGCTGGTCCTCATCTCCCACTGGTAACCTCTCAAACGAACCACAAACACTTGGGCTCTGAACTTGTTTAGCGTACTAAAACTTCCAACGTACACAGCCTCTCCTGCTCAACCTGGCCAAAATTCAACACCGAAATTGCGAACGTCCAGCGATTGCTCTTACAGTAAAGGGTGCCAGCCCTGAAAGCACTTGCTGGTCCTCATCTCCCACTGGTAACCTCTAAAATGAACCACAAACACTTGGCCTCTGAACTCGTTTAGGCTACTAAAACTTCCAACGTACACAGCCTCTCCTGCTCAGTCTGGCCAAAGTTGAACACCGAAATTGCGAACGTCCAGCGATTGCTCCTACACTAAAGGTGCCATCCCTGTATGCTCTTGCTGGTCCTCATCTCCCACTGGTAACCTCTCAAACGAACCACAAACACTTGGGCTCTGAGCTGTTTAAACACTCAAAGGTCCAGACGTATCATCGCTTCCTCTTGCTAATTCACCTCAGAGCTCAACACCGAAATTGCGGATGTCCAGCGATTGCTCCTACACTAAAGGTGCCAGCCCTGAAAGCTCTTGCTGGTCCTCATCTCCCATTGGTAACCTCTCAAACGAACCACAAACACTTGGGCTCTGAACTTGTTTAGCCTACTAAAACTTCCAACGTACACAGCCTCTCCTGCTCAATCTGGCCAGAGCTCAACACCGAAATTGCGAACGTCCAGCGATTGCTCCTACACTAAAGGTGCGAGCCCTGAAAGCTCTTGCTGGTCCTCATCTCCCACTGGTAACCTCTAAAATGAACCACAAACACTTGGCCTCTGAACTCGTTTAGGCTACTAAAACTTCCAACGTACCACAGCCTCTCCTGCTAAATCTGGCAAAATTCAACACCGAAATTGGCGAACGTCCAGCGATTGCTCCTACACTAAAGGTGCCAGCCCTGAAAGCTCTTGCTGGTCCTCATCTCCCACTGGTTACCTCTCAAACGAACCACAAACACTTGCCCTCTGAACTTGTTTAGACACTCAAAGGTCCAGACGTATCATCGCTTCCTCTCGCTAATTCACGTCAGAGCTCAACACCGAAATTGAGAACGTCCAGCGATTGCTCCTACACTAAAGGTGCCAGCCCTGAAAGCTCTTGCTGGTCCTCATCTCCCACTGGTCACCTCTAAAACGAACCACAAACACTTGGGCTCTTGTTTAGTCTACTAAAACTTCCAACGTACACAGCCTCTCCTGCTCAATCTGGCCAGAGCTCAACACCGAAATTGCGAACGTCCAGCCATTGCTCCTACACTAAAGGTGCCAGCCCTGAAAGCTCTTGCTGGTCCTCATCTCCCACTGGTTACCTCTCAAACGAACCACAAACACTTGGGCTCTGAACTTGTTTAGGCAACTAAAACTTCCACATACACTGCCTCTGCCTGCTCAATCTGGCCAAAATTCAACACCGAAAATGCGAACGTCCAGCGATTGCTCCTACACTAAAGGTGCCAGCCCTGAAAGCTCTTGCTGGTCCTCATCTCCCCACACTGGTAACCTCTCAAACGAACCACAAACACTTGGGCTCTGAACTTGTTTAAACACTCAAAGGTCCAGACGTATCATTGCTTCCTCTTGTAATTCACCTCAGAGCTCAACACCGAAATTGCGAATGTCCAGCGATTGCTCCTGCACTGAAGGTGCCAGCCCTGAAAGCTCTTGCTGGTCCTCATCTCCCACTGGTAACCTCTAAAACGAACCACAAACGCTTGGGCTCTGAACTTGTTTAGCCGACTAAAGAATTCCAACGTACACAGCCTCTCCTGCTCAATCTGAACAAAGCTCAACACCGAAATTGCGAACGTCCAGCGATTGCTCCTACACTAAAGGTGCCAGCCCTGAAAGCTCTTGCTGGTCCTCATCTCCCACTGGTAACCTCTAAAACGAGCCACAAACACTTGGCCTCTGAACTTCTTTAGACACTCAAAGGTCCAGACGTATCATCGCTTCCTTTAGACTAATTCACATCATACCTCAACACCGAAATTGCCAATGTCCAGCGATTGCTCCTGCACTGAAGGTGCCATCCCTGAATGCTCTTGCTGGTCCTCATCTCCTACTGGTACCCTCTAAAACGAACCACAAACGCTTGGGCTCCGAACTTTTTTAGGCTACTAAACTTCCAACGTACACAGCCTCTCCTGCTCAATCTGGCCAAAATTCAACACCGATATTGCGAACGTCCAGCGATTGCTCCTACACTAAAGGTGCCAGGCCTGAAAGCTCTTGCTGGTCCTCATCTCCCACTGGTAACCTCTAAAACGAACCACAAACACTTGGGCTCTGAACTTGTGTAGACACTCAAAGGTCCAGACGTATCATGACTTCCCTTCGCTAATTCACGTCAGAGCTCAACAACGAAATAGCGAATGTCCAGCGATTGCTCCTACACTAAAGGTGCCATCCCTGAATGATCTTGCTGGTCCTCATCTCCCACTGGTAACCTCTAAAACGAACCACAAACACTTGGGCTCCGAACTTGTTTAGGCTACTAAAACTTCCAACGTACACAGCCTCTCCTGCTCAATCTGGCCACTCCTCAACACCGAAATTGCGAATGTCCAGCGATTGCTCCTACACTAAAGGTGCCAGCCCTGAAAGCTCTTGCTGGTCCTCATCTCCCACTGGTAACCTCTAAAACGAACCACAAACACTTGGCCTCTGAACTTGTTTAGCCTACTAAAACTTCCAACGTACACAGCCTCTCCTGCTCAATCTGGCCAGAGCTCAACACCGAAATTGCGAACGTCCAGCGATTGCTCCTACACTAAAGTTGCCAGCCCTGAAAGCTCTTGCTGGTCCTCATCTCCCACTGGTAACCTCTAAAACGAGCCACAAACACTTGGCCTCTGAACTTGTTAGACACTCAAAGGTCCAGACGTATCATCGCTTCCTTTCGCTACTTCACATCAGAACTCAACACCGAAATTGCGAACGTCCAGCGATTGCTCCTACACTAAAGGTGCCAGCCCTGAAAGCTCTTGCTGGTCCTCATCTCCCACTGGTAACCTCTAAAACGAACCACAAATGCTTGGGCTCTGAACTTGTTTAGCCGACTAAAAATTCCAACGTACACAGCCTCTCCTGCTCAATCTGAACAAAGCTCAACACCGAAATTGCGAACGTCCAGCGATTGCTCCTACACTAAAGGTGCCAGCCCTGAAAGCTCTTGCTGGTCCTCATCTCCCACTGGTAACCTCTAAATCGAACCACAAACACTTGGTCTCTCAACTTGTTTAGGCTACTAAAACTTCCAACGTACACAGCCTCTCCTGCTCAATCTGGCCAGGAGCTCAACACCGAAATTGCGAATGTCCAGCGATTGCTCCTACACTAAAGGTGCCAGCCCTGAAAGCTCTTGCTGGTCCTCATCTCCCACTGGTAACCTCTAAAACGAACCACAAACACTTGGCCTCTGAACTTGTTTAGACACTCAGAGGTCCAGACGTATCATCGCTTCCTTTCGCTAATTCACGTCAGAGCTCAACACCGAAATTGCGAATGTCCAGCGATTGCTCCTACACTAAAGGTGCCAGCACTGAAACCTCTTGCTGGTCCTCATCTCCCACTGGTAACCTCTAAAACGAACCACAAACACTTGGGCTCTGAACTTGGTTAGCCTACTAAAACTTCCAACATACACTGCCTCTGCTGCTCAATCTGGCCAAAATTCAACACCGAAAATGCGAACGTCCAGCGATTGCCTCTACACTAAAGGTGCCAGCCCTGAAAGCTCTTGCTGGTCCTCATCTCCCACTGGTAACCTCTCAAACGAACCACAAACACTTGCCCTCTGAACTTCTTTAGACACTCAAAGGTCCAGACATATCATCGCTTCCTTTCGCTAATTCACGTCAGAACTCAACACCGAAATTGCGAACGTCCAGCGGTTGCTCCTACACTAAAGGTGCCAGCCCTGTAAGCTCTTGCCGGTTCTCATCTCGCCACTGGTAGCCTATCAAACGAACCACAAACACTTGGGCTCTGAACTTGTTTAGACACTCAAAGGTCCAGACGTATCATCGCTTCCTCTCGCTAATTCACGTCTGAGCTCAACACCGAAATTGCGAACGTCCAGCGATTGCTCCTACACTAAAGGTGCCAGCCCTGAAAGCTCTTGCTGGTCCTCATCTCCCACTGGTAACCTCTAAAACGAACCACAAACACTTGGCCTCTGAACTTGTTTTAAACACTCAAAGGTCCAGACGTATCATCGCTTCCTCTTGTAATTCACCTCAGAGCTCAACACCGAAATTGCGAATGTCCAGCAATTGCTCCTGCACTGAAGGTGCCAGCCCTGAAAGCTGTTGCTGGTCCTCATCTCCCACTGGTCACCTCTAAAACGAACCACAAACACTTGGGCTCTTGTTTAGGCTACAAAAAACTTGAACGTACACAGCCTCTCCTGCTCAATCTGAACAAAGCTCAACACCGAAATTGCGAACGTCCAGCGATTGCTCCTACACTAAAGGTGCCAGCCCTGAAAGCTCTTGCTGGTCCTCATCTCCCACTGGTAACCTCTAAAACGAGTCACAAACACTTGCCCTCTGAACTTGTTTAGACACTCAAAGGTCCAGACGTATCATCGCTTCCTTTCACTAATTCACATCATACCTCAACACCGAAATTGCCAATGTCCAGCGACTGCTCCTGCACTGAAGGTGCCATCCCTGAATGCTCTTGCTGGTCCTCATCTCCCACTGGTAACCTCTCAAACGAACCACAAACACTTGGGCTCCGAACTTGTTTAGGCTACTAAAACTTCCAACGTACACAGCCTCTCCTGCTCAATCTGGCCACTGCTCAACACCGAAATTGCGAATGTCCAGCGATTGCTCCTACACTAAAGCGTGCGCAGCCCTGAAAGCTCTTGCTGGTCCTCATCTCCCACTGGTAACCTCTAAAATGAACCACAAACACTTGGGCTCTGAACTTGTTTAGGCTACTAAAACTTCCAACGTACACAGCCTCTCCTGCTCAATCTGGCCAGAGCTCAACACCGAAATTGCGAACGTCCAGCGATTGCTCCTACACTAAAGGTGCCAGCCCTGAAAGCTCTTGCTGGTCCTCATCTCCCACTGGTAACCTCTAAAACGAACCACAAACACTTGGCCTCTGAACTTGTTTAGCCTACTAAAACTTCCAACGTACACAGCCTCTCCTGCTCAATCTGGCCAGAGCTCAACACCGAAATTGCGAACGTCCAGCGATTGCTCCTACACTAAAGGTGCCAGCCCTGAAAGCTCTTGCTGGTCCTCATCTCCCACTGGTAGCCTCTCAAACGAACCACAAACACTTGGCCTCTGAAACTTGTTTAGACACTCAAAGGTCCAGACGTATCATCGCTTCCTTTCACTAATTCACATCATACCTCAACACCGAAATTGCCAATGTCCAGCGATTGCTCCTGCACTGAAGGTGCCATCCCTGAATGCTCTTGCTGGTCCCTCATCTCCTACTGGTACCCTCTAAAACGAACCACAAACACTTGGGCTCTGAACTTGTTTAGGCTACTAAATCTTCCAACGTACACAGCCTCTCCTGCTCAATCTGGCCAAAATTCAACACCGAAATTGCGAACGTCCAGCGATTGCTCCTACACTAAAGGTGCCAGGCCTGAAAGCTCTTTCTGGTCCTCATGTCCCACTGGTAACCTCTCAAATGAACCACAAACACTTGGGCTCTCAACTTGTTTAGACACTCAAAGGTCCAAACGTATCATCGCTTCGTTTCGCTAATTCACATCACAGCTCAACACCGAAATTGCAAATGTCCAGCGATTGCTCCTACACTAAAGGTGCCAGCCCTGAAAGCTCTTGCTGGTCCTCATCTCCCACTGGTAACCTCTAAAACGAACCACAAACACTTGGGCTCTGAACTTGTTTAGGCTACTAAAACTTCCAACGTACACAGCCTCTCCTGCTCAATCTGGCCAGAGCTCAACACCGAAATTGCGAACGTCCAGCGATTGCTCCTACACTAAAGGTGCCAGCCCTGAAAGCTCTTGCTGGTCCTCATCTCCCACTGGTAACCTCTAAAACGAACCACAAACACTTGGGCTCTGAACTTGTTTAGGCCTACTAAAACTTGCAACGAACACAGCCTCTCCTGCTCAATCTGGCCAAAGTTCAACACCGAAATTGCGAACGTCCAGCGATTGCTCCTACATTAAAGGTGCCAGCCCTGAAAGCTCCTGCTGGTCCTCATCTCCCACTGGTAACCTCTAAAACGAGCCACAAACACTTGGCCTCTGAACTTGTTTAGGACACTCAAAGGTCCAGACGTATCATCGCTTCCTTTCGCTACTTCACATCAGAACTCAACACCGAAATTGCGAACGTCCAGCGATTGCTCCTACACTAAAGGTGCCAGCCCTGAAAGCTCTTGCTGGTCCTCATCTCCCACTGGTAACCTCTAAAATGAAACACAAACACTTGGGCTCTGAACTTCTTTAGACACTCAAAGGTCCAGACGTATCATCGCTTCCTTTCGCTAATTCACGTCAGAGCTCAACACCGAAATTGCGAACGTCCAGCGATTGCTCCTACACTAAAGGTGCCAGCCCTGAAAGCTCTTGCTGGTCCTCATCTCCCACTAGTAACCTCTAAAACGAACCACAAACACTTGGGCTCTGAACTTGTTTAGGCTACTAAAACTTCAAACATACACTCCCTCTCCTGCTCAATCTGGCCACAGCTCAACACTTTGAAATTGCGAACGTCCAGCGATTGCTCCTACACTAAAGGTGCCAGCCCTGAAAGCTCTTGCTGGTCCTCATATCCCACTAGTAAACTCTCAAACGATCCACAAACTCTTGGGCTCTGAAATTCTTTAGCCGACTAAAACTTCCAACGTACACTGCCTCTCCTGCTCAATCAGGCCAAAATTCAACTCCGAAATTGAGAAAGTCCAGCGATTGCTCCTACACTAAAGGTGCCAGCCCTGAAAGCTCTTGCTGGTCCTCATCTCCCACTGGTAACCTCTCAAACGAACCACAAACACTTGGGCTCTGAAATTGTTTAGCCTACTAAAACTTCCAACGTACACTGCCCTCTCATGCTCAATCTGGCTAGAGCTCAACACTGAGATGGCGAACGTCCAGCGATTGCTCCTACACTAAAGGTGCCAGCCCTCAAAGCTCTTGCTGGTCCTCATCTCCCACTGGTATCCTCTAAAACGAACCACAAACACCTGGGCTCTGAACTTGTTTAGCCTACTAAAACTTCCAACGTACGCTCCCTCTCCTGCTCAATCTGGCCAGAGTTCAACACCGAAATTGCGAACGTCCAGCGATTGCTCCTACACTAAAGGTGCCAGCCCTGAAAGCTCTTGCTGGTCCTCATCTCCCACTGGTCACCTCTAAAACGAACCACAAACACTTGGGCTCTGAACTTGTTTAGGGCTACTAAAACTTCCAACGTACACTCCCTCTCCTGCTCAATCTGGCCAGAGCTCAACACTTTGAAATTGCGAACGTCCAGCGATTGCTCCTACACTAAAGGTGCCAGCCCTGAAAGCTCTTGCTGGTCCTCATCTCCCACTGGTAACCTCTCAAACGAACCACAAACACTTGGGCTCTCAACTTGTTTAGACACTCAAAGATCCAGACGTATCGTAGCTTCCTTTCGCTTATTCACGTCAGAGCTCAACACCGAAATTACGAACGTCCAGCGATTGCTCCTACAGTAAACGTGCCAGTCCTGAAAGCTCTTGCTGGTCCTCATCTCTTACTGGTAACCTCTCAAACGAACCACAAACACCTGGGCTCTGAACTTGTTTAGCCTTCTAAAACTTCCAACGTACACTGCCTCTCCTGCTCAGTCTGGCCAAAGTTCAACACCGAAATTGCGAACGTCCAGCGATTGCTCCTACACTAAAGGTGCCAGCCCTGAAAGCTCTTGCTGGTCCTCATCTCCCACTGGTAACCTCTCAAACGAACCACAAACACTGGGGTCTGAACTTGTTTAGGCTACTAAAACTTCCAACGTACACAGCCTCTCCTGCTCAATCTCGCAAGAGCAAAATCACTGAAATTGCGAACGTCCAGCGATTGCTCCTACACTAAAGGTGCCAGCCCTGAAAGCTCTTGCTGGTCCTCATCTCCCACTGGTAACCTCTCAAAAGAACCACAAACACTTGGGCTCTGAACTTCTTTAGCCTACTAAAACTTCCAACGTACACAGCCTCTCCTGCTCAAACTGGCCAGAGCTCAACACCGAAATTGCGAACGTCCAGCGATTGCTCCTACACTAAAGGTGCCAGCCCTGAAAGCTCTTGCTGGTCCTCATCTCCCACTGGTCACCTCTCAAACGAACCACAAACACTTGGGCTCTGAACTTGTTTAGACACTTAAAGGTCCGGAGGTATCATCGCTTCCTTTCGCTAATTCACGTCAGAGCTCAACACCGAAATTGCGACCGTGCAGCGATTGCTCTCCTACACTAAAGGTGCCAGCCCTGAAAGCTCTTGCTGGTCCTCATCTCCCACTGGTAACCTCTAAAACGAACCACAAACACTTGGGCTCTGAACTTCTTTAGACACTCAAAGAACCAATCGTATCATCGCTTCCTTTCGCTAATTCACGTCAGAGCTCAACACCAAAATTGCGAACGTCCAGCGATTGCTCCTCCACTAAAGGTGCCAGCCCTGAAAGCTCTTGCTGGTCCTCATCTCCCACTGGTCACCTCTAAAACGAACCACAAACACTTGGGCTCTGAACTTGTTTAGGTTACTAAAACTTCCAACATACACTCCCTCTCCTGCTCAGTCTGGCCACAGCTCAACACACAATTGCGAACGTCCAGCGATTGCTCCTGCACTAAAGGTGCCAGCCCTGAAAGTTCTTGCTGGTCCTCATCTCCCACTGGTAACCTCTCAAACGAACCACAAACACTTGGGCTCTGAACTTGTTTAGGCTACTAAAACTTCAAACATACACTGCGTCTCCTGCTCACTCTGGCTAGAGCTCAACACGAAATTGATAACATCCAGCGATTGCTCCTACAGTAAAGGTGCCAGCCCTTAAAGGTCTTGCTGGTCCTTATCTCCCAATGGTAACCTCTAAAACGAATCACAAACACTTGGGCTCTGAACTTGTTTAGGCTACTAAAACTTCCAACATACACTCCCTCTCCTGCTCAGTCTGGCCAGAGCTCAACACCGAAATTGCGAACGTCCAGCGATTGCTCCTACACTAAAGGTGCCAGCCCTGAAAGCTCTTGCTGGTCCTCATCTCCCACTGGTAACCTCTAAAACGAACCACAAACACTTGGTCTTTAAAATTTTAGGCTACTAAATCTTCCAACATAGACTCCCTCCCCTGCTCAGTCTGGCTAGAGCTCAACACGAAATTGATAACATCCAGCGATTGCTCCTACAGTAAAGGTGCCAGCCCTGAAAGCTCTTGTTGGTCCTCATCTCTCACTGGTAACCTCTAAAATGAACCACTAACGCTTGGGCTCTGAACTTGTTTAGGCTACAAAAAATTCCAACATACACTCCCTCTCCTGCTCTGTATGGCCAGAGCTCAACACCGATATTGCGAACGTCCAGCGATTGCTCCTACACTAAAGGTGCCAGCCCTGAAAGCTCTTGCTGGTCCTCATCTCCCACTGGTAACCTGTAAAACGCACCACAAACACTTGGGCTCTCAACTTCTTTAGACACTCAAAGGTCGAGACATATCATCGATTCCTCTCACTAATTCACGTTACAGCTCAACACCGAAATTGCGAATGTCCAGCGATTGCTCGTGCACTAAAGGTGCCAGCCCTGAAAGCACTTGCTGGTCGTCATCTCCCACTGGTAACCTCTAAAACGGACCACAAACTCTTCAGCTCTGAACTTGTTTAGACACTCAAATGTCCAGAAGTAACATCGCTTCCTCTTGCTAATTCATGTCAGAGCTAAACCCAGAAATTGTGAATGTCCAGCGATTGCTCCTACACTAAAGGTGCCAGCCCTGAAAGCTCTTGCTGGTCCTCATCTCCCACTGGTAACCTCTAAAACGAACCACAAACACTTGGGCTCTCAACTTGATTAGGCTACTAAAACTTCCAACATACACTCCCTCTCCTGCTCAGTCCGGCCACAGCTCAACACTGAATTTGTGAACGTCCAGCGATTGCTCCTCCACTAAAGGTGCCAGCCCTGAAAGCTCTTGCTGGTCCTCATCTCCCACTGGTATCCTCTAAAACGAACCACAAACACATGGGCTCTGAACTTGTTTAGGCTACTAAAACTTCCAACATACACTCCCTCTCCTGCTCAGTCTGGCCACAGCTCAACACTGAAATTGCGAACGTCCAGCGATTGCTCGTGCACTAAAGGTGCCAGCCCTGAAAGCTCTTGCTGGTCCTCATCTCCCACTGGTAACCTCTAAAACGGACCACTAACACTTCGGCTCTGAACTTGTTTAGACACTCAAAAGTCCAGAAGTAACATCGCTTCCTCTTGCTATTTCACGTCAGAAATAAACCCAGAAATTGTGAATGTCCAGCGATTGCTCCTACACTAAAGGTGGCAGCCCTGAAAGCTCTTGCTGGTCCTCATCTCCCACTAGCATCCTCTAAAACGAACCACAAACACTTGGGCTGTGAACTTGTTTAGGTTACTAAAACTTCCAACATACACTCCCTCTCCTGCTCAGTCTGGCCACAGCTCAACACAAAATTGCGAACGTCCAACGATTGCTCCTGCACTAAAGGTGCCAGCCCTGAAAGCTCTTGCTGGTCCTCATCTCCCACTGGTAACCTCTAAAACGAACCACAAACACTTGAGCTCTGAACTGGTTTAGGCTACTAAAACTTCCAACATACACTCCGTCTCCTGCTCACTCTGGCTAGAGCTCAACACGAAATTGATAACATCCAGCGATTGCTCCTACATTAAAGGTGCCAGCCCTGAAAGCTATTGCTGGTCCTCATCTCCCACTGGTAACCTCTAAAACGAACCACTAACACTTCGGCTCTGAACTTGTTTAGGCTACAAAAACTTCCAACGTGAACAGCCTCTCCTGCTCAATCTGGCCAGAGCTCAACACCGATATTGCGAACGTCCAGCGATTGCTCCTACACTAAAGGTGCCAGCCCTGAAAGCTGTTGCTGGTCCTCATCTCCCACTGGTAACCTCTAAAACGAACCACAAACACTTGGGCTCTCAACTTCTTTTGACACTCAAAGGTCGAGACGTATCATCGCTTCCTCTCTCTAAATCACCTTAGAGCTCAACACCGAAATTGCGAATGTCCAGCGATCGCTCCTACAATAAATGTGCCAGCCCTGAAAGCTCTTGCTGGTCCTCATCTCCCACAGTTAACCTCTAAAACAAACCACAAACACTTGGTCTTTAAACTTTTTTAGGCTACTAAATCTTCCAACATAGACTCCCTCCCCTGCTCAGTCTGGCTAGAGCTCAACACGAAATTGATAACATCCAGCGATTGCTCCTACAGTAAAGGTGCCAGCCCTGAAAGCTCTTGTTGGTCCTCATCTCCCACTGGTAACCTCTAAAACGAACCACAAACACTTGGGCTCTGAACTGGTTTAGGCTACTAAAACTTCCAACATACACTCCCTCTCCTGCTCAGTCTGGCCACAGCTCAACACTGAAATTGCGAACGTCCAGCGATTGCTCCTACACTAAAGGTGCCAGCCCTGAAAGCTCTTGTTGGTCCTCATCTCCCACTGGTCACCTCTAAAACGAACCACAAACACTTGGGCTCTGAACTTGTTTAGGCTACTAAAACTTCAAACATACACTGCGTCTCCTGCTCACTCTGGCTAGAGCTCAACACGAAATTGATAACATCCAGCGATTGCTCCTACACTAAAGGTGCCAGCCCTGAAAGCTCTTGCTGGTCCTCATCTCCCACTGGTAACCTCTAAAACGAACCACTAACACTTCGGCTCTAAACTTGTTTAGGCTACAAAAACTTCCAACGTACACAGCCTCTCCTGCTCAATCTGGCCAGAGCCAAAACCGATATTGCGAACGTCCAGCGATTGCTCCTACACTAAAGGTGCCACCCCTGAAAGCTGTTGCTGGTCCTCATCTCCCACTGGTAACCTCTAAAACGAACCACAAACACTTGGGCTCTCAACTTCTTTAGACACTCAAAGGTCGAGACGTATCATCGCTTCCTCTCTCTAAATCACCTTAGAGCTCAACACCGAAATTGCGAATGTCCAGCGATCGCTCCTACAATAAAGGTGCCAGCCCTGAAAGCTCTTGCTGGTCCTCATCTCCCACAGTTAACCTCTAAAACGAACCACAAACACTTGGTCTTTAAACTTTTTTAGGCTACTAAATCTTCCAACATAGACTCCCTCCCCTGCTCAGTCTGGCTAGAGCTCAACACGAAATTGATAACATCCAGCGATTGCTCCTACAGTAAAGGTGCCAGCCCTGAAAGCTCTTGTTGGTCCTCATCTCCCACTGGTAACCTCTAAAACGAACCACTAACACTTGGGCTCTGAACTTGTTTAGGCTACAAAAAATTCCAACATGCACTCCCTCTCCTGCTCCGTATGGCCAGAGCTCAACACCGATATTGCGAACGTCCAGCGATTGCTCCTACATTAAAGGTGCCAGCCCTGAAAGTTCTTGCTGGTCCTCATATCCCACTGGTAACCTCTAAAATGTACCACAACCACTTGGGCTCTGAACTTGTTTAGGCTACTAAAACTTCCAAAATACACTCTCTCTCCTGCTCAGTTTGTCTAGAGCTCAACACGAACTGGCGAACGTCCAGCGATTGCTCCTACACTAAAGGTGCCAGCCCTGAAAGCTCTTGCTGGTCCTCATCTCCCACTGGTAATCTCTAAAACGAAGTACAAACACTTGGGCTCTGAACTTGTTTAGGCTACTAAAACTTCCAACATACACTCCGTCTCCTGCTCAGTCTGGCCACAGCTCAACACCGAAATTGCGAACGTCCAGCGATTGCTCCTACAATAAAGGTGCCAGCCCTGAAAGCTGTTGATGGTCCTCATCTCCCACTGGTAACCTCTAAAACGAACCACAAACACTTGGGCTCTGAACTTGTTTAGGCTACTAAAACTTCAAACATACACTGCGTCTCCTGCTCACTCTGGCTAGAGCTCAACACGAAATTGATAACATCCAGCGATTGCTCCTACATTAAAGGTGCCAGCCCTGAAAGCTCTTGCTGGTCCTCATCTCCCACTGGTAACCTCTAAAACGAACCACTAACACTTCGGCTCTGAACTTGTTTAGGCTACAAAAACTTCCAACGTACACAGCCTCTCCTGCTCAATCTGGCCAGAGCTCAACACCGATATTGCGAACGTCCAGCGATTGCTCCTACACTAAAGGTGCCAGCCCTGAAAGCTGTTGCTGGTCCTCATCTCCCACTGGTAACCTCTAAAACGAACCACAAACACTTGGGCTCTCAACTTCTTTAGACACTCAAAGGTCGAGACGTATCATCGCTTCCTCTCTCTAAATCACCTTAGAGCTCAACACCGAAATTGCGAATGTCCAGCGATCGCTCCTACAATAAAGGTGCCAGCCCTGAAAGCTATTGCTGCTCCTCATCTCCCACTGGTAACCTCTAAAACGAACCACAAACACTTGGGCTCTGAAGTGGTTTAGGCTACTAAAACTTCCAACATACACTCCCTCTCCTGCTCAGTCTGGCCACAGCTCAACACTGAAATTGCGAACGTCCAGCGATTGCTCCTACAGTAAAGGTGCCAGCCCTGAAAGCTCTTGCTGGTCCTCATCTCCCACTGGTAACCTCTAAAACGAACCACAAACACTTGGGCTCTGAACTTGTTTAGGCTACTAAAACTTCAAACATACACTGCGTCTCCTGCTCACTCTGGCTAGAGCTCAACACGAAATTGATAACATCCAGCGATTGCTCCTACATTAAAGGTGCCAGCCCTGAAAGCTCCTGCTGGTCCTCATCTCCCACTGGTAACCTCTAAAACGAACCACTAACACTTCGGCTCTGAACTTGTTTAGGCTACAAAAACTTCCAACGTACACAGCCTCTCCTGCTCAATCTGGCCAGAGCTCAACACTGACATTGCGAACGTCCAGCGATTGCTCCTACACTAAAGGTGCCACCCCTGAAAGCTGTTGCTGGTCCTCATCTCCCACTGGTAACCTCTAAAACGAACCACAAACACTTGGGCTCTCAACTTCTTTTGACACTCAAAGGTCGAGACGTATCATCGCTTCCTCTCTCTAAATCACCTTAGAGCTCAACACCGAAATTGCGAATGTCCAGCGATCGCTCCTACAATAAAGGTGCCAGCCCTGAAAGCTCTTGCTGGTCCTCATCTCCCACTGGTAACCTCTAAAACGAACCACAAACACTTGGGCTCTGAACTGGTTTAGGCTACTAAATCTTCCAACATAGACTCCCTCCCCTGCTCAGTCTGGCTAGAGCTCAACACGAAATTGATAACATCCAGCGATTGCTCCTACAGTAAAGGTGCCAGCCCTGAAAGCTCTTGTTGGTCCTCATCTCCCACTGGTAACCTCTCAAACGAACCACAAACACTTGGGCTCTGAACTGGTTTAGGCTACTAAAACTTCCAACATACACTCCCTCTCCTGCTCAGTCTGGCCACAGCTCAACACTGAAATTGCGAACGTCCAGCGATTGTTCCTACACTAAAGGTGCCAGCCCTGAAAGCTCTTGCTGGTCCTCATCTCCCACTGGTAACCTCTAAAACGAACCACAAACACTTGGGCTCTGAACTTGTTTAGGCTACTAAAACTTCAAACATACACTGCGTCTCCTGCTCACTCTGGCTAGAGCTCAACACGAAATTGATAACATCCAGCGATTGCTCCTACATTAAAGGTGCCAGCCCTGAAAGCTCTTGCTGGTCCTCATCTCCCACTGGTAACCTCTAAAACGAACCACTAACACTTCGGCTCTAAACTTGTTTAGGCTACAAAAACTTCCAACGTACACAGCCTCTCCTGCTCAATCTGGCCAGAGCTCAACACCGATATTGCGAACGTCCAGCGATTGCTCCTACACTAAAGGTGCCACCCCTGAAAGCTGTTGCTGGTCCTCATCTCCCACTGGTAACCTCTAAAACGAACCACAAACACTTGGGCTCTCAACTTCTTTAGACACTCAAAGGTCGAGACGTATCATCGCTTCCTCTCTCTAAATCACCTTAGAGCTCAACACCGAAATTGCGAATGTCCAGCGATCGCTCCTACAATAAAGGTGCCAGCCCTGAAAGCTCTTGCTGGTCCTCATCTCCCACTGGTAACCTCTAAAACGAACCACAAACACTTGGTCTTTAAACTTTTTTAGGCTACTAAATCTTCCAACATAGACTCCCTCCCCTGCTCAGTCTGGCTAGAGCTCAACACGAAATTGATAACATCCAGCGATTGCTCCTACACTAAAGGTGCCAGCCCTGAAAGCTCTTGTTGGTCCTCATCTCCCACTGGTAACCTCTAAAACGAACCACAAACACTTGGGCTCTGAACTTGTTTAGGCTACAAAAACTTCCGACGTACACAGCCTCTCCTGCTCAATCTGGCCAGAGCTCAACACCGATATTGCGAACGTCCAGCGATTGCTCCTACACTAAAGGTGCCAGCCCTGAAAGCTGTTGCTGGTCCTCATCTCCCACTGGTTACCTCTAAAACGAACCACAAACACTTGGGCTCTCAACTTCTTTTGACACTCAAAGGTCGAGACGTATCATCGCTTCCTCTCTCTAAATCACCTTAGAGCTCAACACCGAAATTGCGAATGTCCAGCGATCGCTCCTACAATAAAGGTGCCAGCCCTGAAAGCTCTTGCTGGTCCTCATCTCCCACTGGTAACCTCTAAAACGAACCACAAACACTTGGGCTCTGAACTGGTTTAGGCTACTAAAACTTCCAACATACACTCCCTCTCCTGCTCAGTCTGGCCACAGCTCAACACTGAAATTGCGAACGTCCAGCGATTGCTCCTACACTAAAGGTGCCAGCCCTGAAAGCTCTTGCTGGTCCTCATCTCCCACTGGTAACCTCTAAAACGAACCACAAACACTTGGTCTTTAAACTTTTTTAGGCTACTAAATCTTCCAACATAGACTCCCTCCCCTGCTCAGTCTGGCTAGAGCTCAACACGAAATTGATAACATCCAGCGATTGCTCCTACAGTAAAGGTGCCAGCCCTGAAAGCTCTTGTTGGTCCTCATCTCCCACTGGTAACCTCTAAAACGAACCACTAACACTTGGGCTCTGAACTTGTTTAGGCTACAAAAAATTCCAACATGCACTCCCTCTCCTGCTCCGTATGGCCAGAGCTCAACACCGATATTGCGAACGTCCAGCGATTGCTCCTACATTAAAGGTGTCAGCCCTGAAAGTTCTTGCTGGTCCTCATATCCCACTGGTAACCTCTAAAATGTACCACAACCACTTGGGCTCTGAACTTGTTTAGGCTACTAAAACTTCCAAAATACACTCTCTCTCCTGCTCAGTTTGTCTAGAGCTCAACACGAACTGGCGAACGTCCAGCGATTGCTCCTACACTAAAGGTGCCAGCCCTGAAAGCTCTTGCTGGTCTTCATCTCCCACTGGTAATCTCTAAAACGAAGTACAAACACTTGGGCTCTGAACTTGTTTAGGCTACTAAAACTTCCAACATACACTCCGTCTCCTGCTCAGTCTGGCCACAGCTCAACACCGAAATTGCGAACGTCCAGCGATTGCTCCTACAATAAAGGTGCCAGCCCTGAAAGCTGTTGATGGTCCTCATCTCCCACTGGTAACCTCTAAAACGAACCACAAACACTTGGGCTCTGAACTTGTTTAGGCTACTAAAACTTCAAACATACACTGCGTCTCCTGCTCACTCTGGCTAGAGCTCAACACGAAATTGATAACATCCAGCGATTGCTCCTACATTAAAGGTGCCAGCCCTGAAAGCTCTTGCTGGTCCTCATCTCCCACTGGTAACCTCTAAAACGAACCACTAACACTTCGGCTCTGAACTTGTTTAGGCTACAAAAACTTCCAACGTACACAGCCTCTCCTGCTCAATCTGGCCAGAGCTCAACACCGATATTGCGAACGTCCAGCGATTGCTCCTACACTAAAGGTGCCAGCCCTGAAAGCTGTTGCTGGTCCTCATCTCCCACTGGTAACCTCTAAAACGAACCACAAACACTTGGGCTCTCAACTTCTTTTGACACTCAAAGGTCGAGACGTATCATCGCTTCCTCTCTATAAATCACCTTAGAGCTCAACACCGAAATTGCGAATGTCCAGCGATCGCTCCTACAATAAAGGTGCCAGCCCTGAAAGCTATTGCTGCTCCTCATCTCCCACTGGTAACCTCTAAAACGAACCACAAACACTTGGGCTCTGAACTGGTTTAGGCTACTAAAACTTCCAACATACACTCCCTCTCCTGCTCAGTCTGGCCACAGCTCAACACTGAAATTGCGAACGTCCAGCGATTGCTCCTACACTAAAGGTGCCAGCCCTGAAAGCTCTTGCTGGTCCTCATCTCCCACTGGTAACCTCTAAAACGAACCACAAACACTTGGGCTCTGAACTTGTTTAGGCTACTAAAACTTCAAACATACACTGCGTCTCCTGCTCACTCTGGCTAGAGCTCAACACGAAATTGATAACATCCAGCGATTGCTCCTACATTAAAGGTGCCAGCCCTGAAAGCTCTTGCTGGTCCTCATCTCCCACTGGTAACCTCTAAAACGAACCACTAACACTTCGGCTCTGAACTTGTTTAGGCTACAAAAACTTCCAACGTACACAGCCTCTCCTGCTCAATCTGGCCAGAGCTCAACACCGATATTGCGAACGTCCAGCGATTGCTCCTACACTAAAGGTGCCAGCCCTGAAAGCTGTTGCTGGTCCTCATCTCCCACTGGTAACCTCTAAAACGAACCACAAACACTTGGGCTCTCAACTTCTTTTGACACTCAAAGGTCGAGACGTATCATCGCTTCCTCTCTCTAAATCACCTTAGAGCTCAACACCGAAATTGCGAATGTCCAGCGATCGCTCCTACAATAAAGGTGCCAGCCCTGAAAGCTCTTGCTGGTCCTCATCTCCCACTGGTAACCTCTAAAACGAACCACTAACACTTGGGCTCTGAACTGGTTTAGGCTACTAAATCTTCCAACATAGACTCCCTCCCCTGCTCAGTCTGGCTAGAGCTCAACACGAAATTGATAACATCCAGCGATTGCTCCTACAGTAAAGGTGCCAGCCCTGAAAGCTCTTGTTGGTCCTCATCTCCCACTGGTAACCTCTAAAACGAACCACAAACACTTGGGCTCTGAACTGGTTTAGGCTACTAAAACTTCCAACATACACTCCCTCTCCTGCTCAGTCTGGCCACAGCTCAACACTGAAATTGCGAACGTCCAGCGATTGCTCCTACAGTAAAGGTGCCAGCCCTGAAAGCTCTTGCTGGTCCTCATCTCCCACTGGTAACCTCTAAAACGAACCACAAACACTTGGGCTCTGAACTTGTTTAGGCTACTAAAACTTCAAACATACACTGCGTCTCCTGCTCACTCTGGCTAGAGCTCAACACGAAATTGATAACATCCAGCGATTGCTCCTACATTAAAGGTGCCAGCCCTGAAAGCTCTTGCTGGTCCTCATCTCCCACTGGTAACCTCTAAAACGAACCACTAACACTTCGGCTCTAAAATTGTTTAGGCTACAAAAACTTCCAACGTACACAGCCTCTCCTGCTCAATCTGGCCAGAGCTCAACACCGATATTGCGAACGTCCAGCGATTGCTCCTACACTAAAGGTGCCACCCCTGAAAGCTGTTGCTGGTCCTCATCTCCCACTGGTAACCTCTAAAACGAACCACAAACACTTGGGCTCTCAACTTCTTTAGACACTCAAAGGTCGAGACGTATCATCGCTTCCTCTCTCTAAATCACCTTAGAGCTCAACACCGAAATTGCGAATGTCCAGCGATCGCTCCTACAATAAAGGTGCCAGCCCTGAAAGCTCTTGCTGGTCCTCATCTCCCACAGTTAACCTCTAAAACGAACCACAAACACTTGGTCTTTAAACTTTTTTAGGCTACTAAATCTTCCAACATAGACTCCCTCCCCTGCTCAGTCTGGCTAGAGCTCAACACGAAATTGATAACATCCAGCGATTGCTCCTACAGTAAAGGTGCCAGCCCTGAAAGCTCTTGCTGGTCCTCATCTCCCACTGGTAACCTCTAAAACGAACCACTAACACTTGGGCTCTGAACTTGTTTAGGCTACAAAAAATTCCAACATACACTGCGTCTCCTGCTCACTCTGGCCAGAGCTCAACACCGATATTGCGAACGTCCAGCGATTGCTCCTACATTAAAGGTGCCAGCCCTGAAAGTTCTTGCTGGTCCTCATATCCCACTGGTAACCTCTAAAATGTACCACAACCACTTGGGCTCTGAACTTGTTTAGGCTACTAAAACTTCCAAAATACACTCTCTCTCCTGCTCAGTTTGTCTAGAGCTCAACACGAAATGGCGAACGTCCAGCGATTGCTCCTACACTAAAGGTGCCAGCCCTGAAAGCTCTTGCTGGTCCTCATCTCCCACTGGTAATCTCTAAAACGAAGTACAAACACTTGGGCTCTCAACATGTTTAGGCTACTAAAACTTCCAACATACACTCCGTCTCCTGCTCAGTCTGGCCACAGCTCAACACACAATTGCGAACGTCCAGCGATTGCTCCTGCACTAAAGGTGCCAGCCCTGAAAGTTCTTGCTGGTCCTCATCTCCCACTGGTAACCTCTCAAACGAACCACAAACACTTGGGCTCTGAACTTGTTTAGGCTACTAAAACTTCAAACATACACTGCGTCTCCTGCTCACTCTGGCTAGAGCTCAACACGAAATTGATAACATCCAGCGATTGCTCCTACAGTAAAGGTGCCAGCCCTTAAAGGTCTTGCTGGTCCTTATCTCCCACTGGTAACCTCTAAAACGAATCACAAACACTTGGGCTCTGAACTTGTTTAGGCTACTAAAACTTCCAACATACACTCCCTCTCCTGCTCAGTCTGGCCAGAGCTCAACACCGAAATTGCGAACGTCCAGCGATTGCTCCTACACTAAAGGTGCCAGCCCTGAAAGCACTTGCTGGTCCTCATCTCCCACTGGTAACCTCTAAAACGGACCACAAACGCTTGGGCTCTCAACTACTTTAGACACTCAAAGGTCCAGATGTATCATCGCTTCCTCTCGCTAATTCACGTTACAGCTCAAAACCGAAATTGCGAATGTCCAGCAATTGCTCGTGCACTAAAGGTGTTAGTGCACCGAGCAATTGCTGGTCCTCATCTCCCACTGGTAACCTCTAAAACGGACCACAAACACTTCGGCTCTGAACTTGTTTAGACACTCAAAAGTCCAGAAGTAACATCGCTTCCTCTTGCTAATTCACGTCAGAGCTAAACCCAGAAATTGGAATGTCCAGCGATTGCTCCTACACTAAAGGTGCCAGCCCTGAAACCTGTTGCTCGTCCTCATGTCCCACTGGTATCCTCTAAAATGTACCACAAAGCCTTGGCTCTGAACTTGTTTAGGCTACTAAAAATTCCAACATAGACGGCCTCTCCTGCTCAGTCTGGACAAAGCTCAACACGAAATTGCGAACGTCCAGCGATTGCTCCTACACTAAAGGTGCCAGCCCTGAATGCTCTTGCTGGTCCTCATCTCCCACTGGTATCCTCTAAAACGAACCACAAACACATGGGCTCTGAACTTGTTTAGGCTACTAAAACTTCCAACATACACTCCCTCTCCTGCTCAGTCTGGCCACAGCTCAACACTGAAATTGCGAACGTCCAGCGATTGCTCGTGCACTAAAGGTGCCAGCCCTGAAAGCTCTTGCTGGTCCTCATCTCCCACTGGTAACCTCTAAAACGGACCACAAACACTTCGGCTCTGAACTTTTTTAGACACTCAAAAGTCCAGAAGTAACATCGCTTCCTCTTGCTATTTCACGTCAGAAATAACCCAGAAATTGTGAATGTCCAGCGATTGCTCCTACACTAAAGGTGGCAGCCCTGAAAGCTGTTGCTGGTCCTCATCTCCCACTAGCATCCTCTAAAACGAACCACAAACACTTGGGCTGTGAACTTGTTTAGGTTACTAAAACTTCCAACATACACTCCCTCTCCTGCTCAGTCTGGCCACAGCTCAACACAAAATTGCGAACGTCCAACGATTGCTCCTGCACTAAAGGTGCCAGCCCTGAAAGCTCTTGCTGGTCCTCATCTCCCACTGGTAACCTCTAAAACGAACCACAAACACTTGGGCTCTGAACTGGTTTAGGCTACTAAAACTTCCAACATACACTCCGTCTCCTGCTCACTCTGGCTAGAGCTCAACACGAAATTGATAACATCCAGCGATTGCTCCTACATTAAAGGTGCCAGCCCTGAAAGCTGTTGCTGGTCCTCATCTCCCACTGGTTACCTCTAAAACGAACCACAAACACTTGGGCTCTCAACTTCTTTTGACACTCAAAGGTCGAGACGTATCATCGCTTCCTCTCTCTAAATCACCTTAGAGCTCAACACCGAAATTGCGAATGTCCAGCGATCGCTCCTACAATAAAGGTGCCAGCCCTGAAAGCTCTTGCTGGTCCTCATATCCCACTGGTAACCTCTAAAACGAACCACAAACACTTGGGCTCTGAACTGGTTTAGGCTACTAAAACTTCCAACATACACTCCCTCTCCTGCTCAGTCTGGCTAGAGCTCAACACGAAATTGATAACATCCAGCGATTGCTCCTACAGTAAAGGTGCCAGCCCTGAAAGCTCTTGTTGGTCCTCATCTCCCACTGGTAACCTCTAAAACGAACCACTAACACTTGGGCTCTGAACTTGTTTAGGCTACAAAAAATTCCAACATGCACTCCCTCTCCTGCTCAGTATGGCCAGAGCTCAACACCGATATTGCGAACGTCCAGCGATTGCTCCTACATTAAAGGTGCCAGCCCTGAAAGTTCTTGCTGGTCCTCATATCCCACTGGTAACCTCTAAAATGTACCACAACCACTTGGGCTCTGAACTTGTTTAGGCTACTAAAACTTCCAAAATACACTCTCTCTCCTGCTCAGTTTGTCTAGAGCTCAACACGAAATGGCGAACGTCCAGCGATTGCTCCTACACTGAAGGTGCCAGCCCTGAAAGCTCTTGCTGGTCCTTATCTCCCACTGGTAACCTCTAAAACGAATCACAAACACTTGGGCTCTGAACTTGTTTAGGCTACTAAAACTTCCAACATACACTCCGTCTCCTGCTCAGTCTGGCCACAGCTCAACACCGATATTGCGAACGTCCAGCGATTGCTCCTACAATAAAGGTGCCAGCCCTGAAAGCTGTTGATGGTCCTCATCTCCCACTGGTAACCTCTAAAACGAACCACAAACACTTGGGCTCTGAACTTGTTTAGGCTACTAAAACTTCAAACATACACTGCGTCTCCTGCTCACTCTGGCTAGAGCTCAACACGAAATTGATAACATCCAGCGATTGCTCCTACATTAAAGGTGCCAGCCCTGAAAGCTCTTGCTGGTCCTCATCTCCCACTGGTAACCTCTAAAACGAACCACTAACACTTCGGCTCTGAACTTGTTTAGGCTACAAAAACTTCCAACGTACACAGCCTCTCCTGCTCAATCTGGCCAGAGCTCAACACCGATATTGCGAACGTCCAGCGATTGCTCCTACACTAAAGGTGCCAGCCCTGAAAGCTGTTGCTGGTCCTCATCTCCCACTGGTAACCTCTAAAACGAACCACAAACACTTGGGCTCTCAACTTCTTTTGACACTCAAAGGTCGAGACGTATCATCGCTTCCTCTCTCTAAATCACCTTAGAGCTCAACACCGAAATTGCGAATGTCCAGCGATCGCTCCTACAATAAGGTGCCAGCCCTGAAAGCTCTTGCTGGTCCTCATCTCCCACAGTTAACCTCTAAAACGAACCACAAACACTTGGGCTCTGAACTGGTTTAGGCTACTAAAACTTCCAACATACACTCCCTCTCCTGCTCAGTCTGGCCACAGCTCAACACTGAAATTGCGAACGTCCAGCGATTGCTCGTGCACTAAAGGTGCCAGCCCTGAAAGCTCTTGCTGGTCCTCATCTCCCACTGGTAACCTCTAAAACGGACCACAAACACTTCGGCTCTGAACTTGTTTAGACACTCAGAAGTCCAGAAGTAACATCGCTTCCTCTTGCTATTTCACGTCAGAAATAAACCCAGAAATTGTGAATGTCCAGCGATTGCTCCTACACTAAAGGTGGCAGCCCTGAAAGCTGTTGCTGGTCCTCATCTCCCACTAGCATCCTCTAAAACGAACCACAAAGACTTGGGCTGTAAACTTGTTTAGGTTACTAAAACTTCCAACATACACTCCCTCTCCTGCTCAGTCTGGCCACAGCTCAACACAAAATTGCGAACGTCCAACGATTGCTCCTGCACTAAAGGTGCCAGCCCTGAAAGCTCTTGCTGGTCCTCATCTCCCACTGGTAACCTCTAAAACGAACCACAAACACTTGGGCTCTGAACTGGTTTAGGCTACTAAAACTTCCAACATACACTCCGTCTCCTGCTCACTCTGGCTAGAGCTCAACACGAAATTGATAACATCCAGCGATTGCTCCTACATTAAAGGTGCCAGCCCTGAAAGCTCCTGCTGGTCCTCATCTCCCACTGGTAACCTCTAAAACGAACCACTAACACTTCGGCTCTGAACTTGTTTAGGCTACAAAAACTTCCAACGTACACAGCCTCTCCTGCTCAATCTGGCCAGAGCTCAACACCGATATTGCGAACGTCCAGCGATTGCTCCTACACTAAAGGTGCCAGCCCTGAAAGCTGTTGCTGGTCCTCATCTCCCACTGGTAACCTCTAAAACGAACCACAAACACTTGGGCTCTCAACTTCTTTTGACACTCAAAGGTCGAGACGTATCATCGCTTCCTCTCTCTAAATCACCTTAGAGCTCAACACCGAAATTGCGAATGTCCAGCGATCGCTCCTACAATAAAGGTGCCAGCCCTGAAAGCTCTTGCTGGTCCTCATCTCCCACTGGTAACCTCTAAAACGAACCACAAACACTTGGTCTTTAAACTTTTTTAGGCTACTAAATCTTCCAACATAGACTCCCTCCCCTGCTCAGTCTGGCTAGAGCTCAACACGAAATTGATAACATCCAGCGATTGCTCCTACAGTAAAGGTGCCAGCCCTGAAAGCTCTTGCTGGTCCTCATCTCCCACTGGTAACCTCTAAAACGAACCACAAACACTTGGGCTCTGAACTGGTTTAGGCTACTAAAACTTCCAACATACACTCCCTCTCCTGCTCAGTCTGGCCACAGCTCAACACTGAAATTGCGAACGTCCAGCGATTGCTCCTACACTAAAGGTGCCAGCCCTGAAAGCTCTTGCTGGTCCTCATCTCCCACTGGTAACCTCTCAAACGAACCACAAACACTTGGGCTCTGAACTTGTTTAGGCTACTAAAACTTCAAACATACACTGCGTCTCCTGCTCACTCTGGCTAGAGCTCAACACGAAATTGATAACATCCAGCGATTGCTCCTACATTAAAGGTGCCAGCCCTGAAAGCTCTTGCTGGTCCTCATCTCCCACTGGTAACCTCTAAAACGAACCACTAACACTTCGGCTCTAAACTTGTTTAGGCTACAAAAACTTCCAACGTACACAGCCTCTCCTGCTCAATCTGGCCAGAGCTCAACACCGATATTGCGAACGTCCAGCGATTGCTCCTACACTAAAGGTGCCAGCCCTGAAAGCTGTTGCTGGTCCTCATCTCCCACTGGTAACCTCTAAAACGAACCACTAACACTTGGGCTCTGAACTGGTTTAGGCTACTAAAACTTCCAACATACACTCCCTCTCCTGCTCAGTCTGGCCACAGCTCAACACTGAAATTGCGAACGTCCAGCGATTGCTCCTACACTAAAGGTGCCAGCCCTGAAAGCTCTTGCTGGTCCTCATCTCCCACTGGTAACCTCTAAAACGAACCACAAACACTTGGGCTCTCAACTTCTTTTGACACTCAAAGGTCGAGACGTATCATCGCTTCCTCTCTCTAAATCACCTTAGAGCTCAACACCGAAATTGCGAATGTCCAGCGATCGCTCCTACAATAAAGGTGCCAGCCCTGAAAGCTCTTGCTGGTCCTCATCTCCCACAGTTAACCTCTAAAACGAACCACAAACACTTGGGCTCTGAACTGGTTTAGGCTACTAAAACTTCCAACATACACTCCCTCTCCTGCTCAGTCTGGCTAGAGCTTAACACGAAATTGATAACATCCAGCGATTGCTCCTACAGTAAAGGTGCCAGCCGTGAAAGCTCTTGTTGGTCCTCATCTCCCACTGGTAACCTCTAAAACGAACCACTAACACTTGGGCTCTGAACTTGTTTAGGCTACAAAAAATTCCAACATGCACTCCCTCTCCTGCTCCGTATGGCCAGAGCTCAACACCGATATTGCGAACGTCCAGCGATTGCTCCTACATTAAAGGTGCCAGCCCTGAAAGTTCTTGCTGGTCCTCATATCCCACTGGTAACCTCTAAAATGTACCACAACCACTTGGGCTCTGAACTTGTTTAGGCTACTAAAACTTCCAAAATACACTCTCTCTCCTGCTCAGTTTGTCTAGAGCTCAACACGAAATGGCGAACGTCCAGCGATTGCTCCTACACTGAAGGTGCCAGCCCTGAAAGCTCTTGCTGGTCCTCATCTCCCACTGGTAATCTCTAAAACGAAGTACAAACACTTGGGCTCTCAACTTGTTTAGGCTACTAAAACTTCCAACATACACTGCGTCTCCTGCTCACTCTGGCTAGAGCTCAACACGAAATTGATAACATCCAGCGATTGCTCCTACATTAAAGGTGCCAGCCCTGAAAGATCTTGCTGGTCCTCATCTCCCACTGGTAACCTCTAAAACGAACCACTAACACTTCGGCTCTGAACTTGTTTAGGCTACAAAAACTTCCAACGTACACAGCCTCTCCTGCTCAATCTGGCCAGAGCTCAACACCGATATTGCGAACGTCCAGCGATTGCTCCTACACTAAAGGTGCCAGCCCTGAAAGCTGTTGCTGGTCCTCATCTCCCACTGGTAACCTCTAAAACGAACCACAAACACTTGGGCTCTCAACTTCTTTTGACACTCAAAGGTCGAGACGTATCATCGCTTCCTCTCTCTAAATCACCTTAGAGCTCAACACCGAAATTGCGAATGTCCAGCGATCGCTCCTACAATAAAGGTGCCAGCCCTGAAAGCTCTTGCTGGTCCTCATCTCCCACAGTTAACCTCTAAAACGAACCACAAACACTTGGGCTCTGAACTGGTTTAGGCTACTAAAACTTCCAACATACACTCCCTCTCCTGCTCAGTCTGGCCACAGCTCAACACTGAAATTGCGAACGTCCAGCGATTGCTCGTGCACTAAAGGTGCCAGCCCTGAAAGCTCTTGCTGGTCCTCATCTCCCACTGGTAACCTCTAAAACGGACCACAAACACTTCGGCTCTGAACTTGTTTAGACACTCAAAAGTCCAGAAGTAACATCGCTTCCTCTTGCTATTTCACGTCAGAAATAAACCCAGAAATTGTGAATGTCCAGCGATTGCTCCTACACTAAAGGTGGCAGCCCTGAAAGCTGTTGCTGGTCCTCATCTCCCACTAGCATCCTCTAAAACGAACCACAAAGACTTGGGCTGTGAACTTGTTTAGGTTACTAAAACTTCCAACATACACTCCCTCTCCTGCTCAGTCTGGCCACAGCTCAACACAAAATTGCGAACGTCCAACGATTGCTCCTGCACTAAAGGTGCCAGCCCTGAAAGCTCTTGCTGGTCCTCATCTCCCACAGTTAACCTCTAAAACGAACCACAAACACTTGGTCTTTAAACTTTTTTAGGCTACTAAATCTTCCAACATAGACTCCCTCCCCTGCTCAGTCTGGCTAGAGCTCAACACGAAATTGATAACATCCAGCGATTGCTCCTACAGTAAAGGTGCCAGCCCTGAAAGCTCTTGCTGGTCCTCATCTCCCACTGGTAACCTCTAAAACGAACCACTAACACTTGGGCTCTGAACTTGTTTAGGCTACAAAAAATTCCAACATGCACTCCCTCTCCTGCTCCGTATGGCCAGAGCTCAACACCGATATTGCGAACGTCCAGCGATTGCTCCTACATTAAAGGTGCCAGCCCTGAAAGTTCTTGCTGGTCCTCATATCCCACTGGTAACCTCTAAAATGTACCACAACCACTTGGGCTCTGAACTTGTTTAGGCTACTAAAACTTCCAAAATACACTCTCTCTCCTGCTCAGTTTGTCTAGAGCTCAACACGAAATGGCGAACGTCCAGCGATTGCTCCTACACTAAAGGTGCCAGCCCTGAAAGCTCTTGCTGGTCCTCATCTCCCACTGGTAATCTCTAAAACGAAGTACAAACACTTGGGCTCTCAACTTGTTTAGGCTACTAAAACTTCCAACATACACTCCGTCTCCTGCTCAGTCTGGCCACAGCTCAACACACAATTGCGAACGTCCAGCGATTGCTCCTGCACTAAAGGTGCCAGCCCTGAAAGTTCTTGCTGGTCCTCATCTCCCACTGGTAACCTCTCAAACGAACCACAAACACTTGGGCTCTGAACTTGTTTAGGCTACTAAAACTTCAAACATACACTGCGTCTCCTGCTCACTCTGGCTAGAGCTCAACACGAAATTGATAACATCCAGCGATTGCTCCTACAGTAAAGGTGCCAGCCCTTAAAGGTCTTGCTGGTCCTTATCTCCCACTGGTAACCTCTAAAACGAATCACAAACACTTGGGCTCTGAACTTGTTTAGGCTACTAAAACTTCCAACATACACTCCCTCTCCTGCTCAGTCTGGCCAGAGCTCAACACCGAAATTGCGAACGTCCAGCGATTGCTCCTACACTAAATGTGCCAGCCCTGAAAGCTCTTGCTGGTCCTCATCTCCCACTGGTAACCTCTAAAACGGACCACAAACTCTTCAGCTCTGAACTTGTTTAGACACTCAAATGTCCAGAAGTAACATCGCTTCCTCTTGCTAATTCATGTCAGAGCTAAACCCAGAAATTGTGAATGTCCAGCGATTGCTCCTACACTAAAGGTGCCAGTCCTGAAAGCTCTTGCTGGTCCTCATCTCCCACTGGTAACCTCTAAAACGAACCACAAACACTTGGGCTCTCAACTTGATTAGGCTACTAAAACTTCCAACATACACTCCCTCTCCTGCTCAGTCCGGCCACAGCTCAACACTGAATTTGAGAACGTCCAGCGATTGCTCCTACACTAAAGGTGCCAGCCCTGAAAGCTCTTGCTGGCCCTCATCTCCCACTGGTAAGCTCTAAAACGAACCACAAACGCTTGGGCTCTCAACTACTTTAGACACTCAAAGGTCCAGATGTATCATCGCTTCCTCTCGCTAATTCACGTTACAGCTCAAAACTGAAATTGCGAATGTCCAGCAATTGCTCGTGCACTAAAGGTGCCAGCCCTGAAAGCACTTGCTGGTCCTCATCTCCCACTGGTAACCTCTAAAACGGACCACAAACACTTCGGCTCTGAACTTGTTTAGACACTCAAAAGTCCAGAAGTAACATCGCTTCCTCTTGCTAATTCACGTCAGAGCTAAACCCAGAAATTGGGAATGTCCAGCGATTGCTCCTACACTAAAGGTGCCAGCCCTGAAACCTGTTGCTCGTCCTCATGTCCCACTGGTAACCTCTAAAATGTACCACAAAGCCTTGGGCTCTGAACTTGTTTAGGCTACTAAAAATTCCAACATAGACGGCCTCTCCTGCTCAGTCTGGACAAAGCTCAACACGAAATTGCGAACGTCCAGCGATTGCTCCTACACTAAAGGTGCCAGCCCTGAATGCTCTTGCTGGTCCTCATCTCCCACTGGTATCCTCTAAAACGAACCACAAACACATGGGCTCTGAACTTGTTTAGGCTACTAAAACTTCCAACATACACTCCCTCTCCTGCTCAGTCTGGCCACAGCTCAACACTGAAATTGCGAACGTCCAGCGATTGCTCGTGCACTAAAGGTGCCAGCCCTGAAAGCTCTTGCTGGTCCTCATCTCCCACTGGTAACCTCTAAAACGGACCACAAACACTTCGGCTCTGAACTTGTTTAGACACTCAAAAGTCCAGAAGTAACATCGCTTCCTCTTGCTATTTCACGTCAGAAATAAACCCAGAAATTGTGAATGTCCAGCGATTGCTCCTACACTAAAGGTGGCAGCCCTGAAAGCTGTTGCTGGTCCTCATCTCCCACTAGCATCCTCTAAAACGAACCACAAACACTTGGGCTGTGAACTTGTTTAGGTTACTAAAACTTCCAACGTACACTCCCTCTCCTGCTCAGTCTGGCCACAGCTCAACACAAAATTGCGAACGTCCAGCGATTGCTCCTACACTGAAGGTGCCAGCCCTGAAAGCTCTTGCTGGTCCTTATCTCCCACTGGTAACCTCTAAAACGAATCACAAACACTTGGGCTCTGAACTTGTTTAGGCTACTAAAACTTCCAACATACACTCCGTCTCCTGCTCAGTCTGGCCACAGCTCAACACCGATATTGCGAACGTCCAGCGATTGCTCCTACAATAAAGGTGCCAGCCCTGAAAGCTGTTGATGGTCCTCATCTCCCACTGGTAACCTCTAAAACGAACCACAAACACTTGGGCTCTGAACTTGTTTAGGCTACTAAAACTTCAAACATACACTGCGTCTCCTGCTCACTCTGGCTAGAGCTCAACACGAAATTGATAACATCCAGCGATTGCTCCTACATTAAAGGTGCCAGCCCTGAAAGCTCTTGCTGGTCCTCATCTCCCACTGGTAACCTCTAAAACGAACCACTAACACTTCGGCTCTGAACTTGTTTAGGCTACAAAAACTTCCAACGTACACAGCCTCTCCTGCTCAATCTGGCCAGAGCTCAACACCGATATTGCGAACGTCCAGCGATTGCTCCTACACTAAAGGTGCCAGCCCTGAAAGCTGTTGCTGGTCCTCATCTCCCACTGGTAACCTCTAAAACGAACCACAAACACTTGGGCTCTCAACTTCTTTTGACACTCAAAGGTCGAGACGTATCATCGCTTCCTCTCTCTAAATCACCTTAGAGCTCAACACCGAAATTGCGAATGTCCAGCGATCGCTCCTACAATAAAGGTGCCAGCCCTGAAAGCTCTTGCTGGTCCTCATCTCCCACAGTTAACCTCTAAAACGAACCACAAACACTTGGGCTCTGAACTGGTTTAGGCTACTAAAACTTCCAACATACACTCCCTCTCCTGCTCAGTCTGGCCACAGCTCAACACTGAAATTGCGAACGTCCAGCGATTGCTCGTGCACTAAAGGTGCCAGCCCTGAAAGCTCTTGCTGGTCCTCATCTCCCACTGGTAACCTCTAAAACGGACCACAAACACTTCGGCTCTGAACTTGTTTAGACACTCAGAAGTCCAGAAGTAACATCGCTTCCTCTTGCTATTTCACGTCAGAAATAAACCCAGAAATTGTGAATGTCCAGCGATTGCTCCTACACTAAAGGTGGCAGCCCTGAAAGCTGTTGCTGGTCCTCATCTCCCACTAGCATCCTCTAAAACGAACCACAAAGACTTGGGCTGTAAACTTGTTTAGGTTACTAAAACTTCCAACATACACTCCCTCTCCTGCTCAGTCTGGCCACAGCTCAACACAAAATTGCGAACGTCCAACGATTGCTCCTGCACTAAAGGTGCCAGCCCTGAAAGCTCTTGCTGGTCCTCATCTCCCACTGGTAACCTCTAAAACGAACCACAAACACTTGGGCTCTGAACTGGTTTAGGCTACTAAAACTTCCAACATACACTCCGTCTCCTGCTCACTCTGGCTAGAGCTCAACACGAAATTGATAACATCCAGCGATTGCTCCTACATTAAAGGTGCCAGCCCTGAAAGCTCCTGCTGGTCCTCATCTCCCACTGGTAACCTCTAAAACGAACCACTAACACTTCGGCTCTGAACTTGTTTAGGCTACAAAAACTTCCAACGTACACAGCCTCTCCTGCTCAATCTGGCCAGAGCTCAACACCGATATTGCGAACGTCCAGCGATTGCTCCTACACTAAAGGTGCCAGCCCTGAAAGCTGTTGCTGGTCCTCATCTCCCACTGGTAACCTCTAAAACGAACCCACAAACACTTGGGCTCTCAACTTCTTTTGACACTCAAAGGTCGAGACGTATCATCGCTTCCTCTCTCTAAATCACCTTAGAGCTCAACACCGAAATTGCGAATGTCCAGCGATCGCTCCTACAATAAAGGTGCCAGCCCTGAAAGCTCTTGCTGGTCCTCATCTCCCACTGGTAACCTCTAAAACGAACCACAAACACTTGGTCTTTAAACTTTTTTAGGCTACTAAATCTTCCAACATAGACTCCCTCCCCTGCTCAGTCTGGCTAGAGCTCAACACGAAATTGATAACATCCAGCGATTGCTCCTACAGTAAAGGTGCCAGCCCTGAAAGCTCTTGCTGGTCCTCATCTCCCACTGGTAACCTCTAAAACGAACCACAAACACTTGGGCTCTGAACTGGTTTAGGCTACTAAAACTTCCAACATACACTCCCTCTCCTGCTCAGTCCTGGCCACAGCTCAACACTGAAATTGCGAACGTCCAGCGATTGCTCCTACACTAAAGGTGCCAGCCCTGAAAGCTCTTGCTGGTCCTCATCTCCCACTGGTAACCTCTCAAACGAACCACAAACACTTGGGCTCTGAACTTGTTTAGGCTACTAAAACTTCAAACATACACTGCGTCTCCTGCTCACTCTGGCTAGAGCTCAACACGAAATTGATAACATCCAGCGATTGCTCCTACATTAAAGGTGCCAGCCCTGAAAGCTCTTGCTGGTCCTCATCTCCCACTGGTAACCTCTAAAACGAACCACTAACACTTCGGCTCTAAACTTGTTTAGGCTACAAAAACTTCCAACGTACACAGCCTCTCCTGCTCAATCTGGCCAGAGCTCAACACCGATATTGCGAACGTCCAGCGATTGCTCCTACACTAAAGGTGCCAGCCCTGAAAGCTGTTGCTGGTCCTCATCTCCCACTGGTAACCTCTAAAACGAACCACTAACACTTGGGCTCTGAACTGGTTTAGGCTACTAAAACTTCCAACATACACTCCCTCTCCTGCTCAGTCTGGCCACAGCTCAACACTGAAATTGCGAACGTCCAGCGATTGCTCCTACACTAAAGGTGCCAGCCCTGAAAGCTCTTGCTGGTCCTCATCTCCCACTGGTAACCTCTAAAACGAACCACAAACACTTGGGCTCTCAACTTCTTTTGACACTCAAAGGTCGAGACGTATCATCGCTTCCTCTCTCTAAATCACCTTAGAGCTCAACACCGAAATTGCGAATGTCCAGCGATCGCTCCTACAATAAAGGTGCCAGCCCTGAAAGCTCTTGCTGGTCCTCATCTCCCACAGTTAACCTCTAAAACGAACCACAAACACTTGGGCTCTGAACTGGTTTAGGCTACTAAAACTTCCAACATACACTCCCTCTCCTGCTCAGTCTGGCTAGAGCTTAACACGAAATTGATAACATCCAGCGATTGCTCCTACAGTAAAGGTGCCAGCCGTGAAAGCTCTTGTTGGTCCTCATCTCCCACTGGTAACCTCTAAAACGAACCACTAACACTTGGGCTCTGAACTTGTTTAGGCTACAAAAAATTCCAACATGCACTCCCTCTCCTGCTCCGTATGGCCAGAGCTCAACACCGATATTGCGAACGTCCAGCGATTGCTCCTACATTAAAGGTGCCAGCCCTGAAAGTTCTTGCTGGTCCTCATATCCCACTGGTAACCCTCTAAAATGTACCACAACCACTTGGGCTCTGAACTTGTTTAGGCTACTAAAACTTCCAAAATACACTCTCTCTCCTGCTCAGTTTGTCTAGAGCTCAACACGAAATGGCGAACGTCCAGCGATTGCTCCTACACTGAAGGTGCCAGCCCTGAAAGCTCTTGCTGGTCCTCATCTCCCACTGGTAATCTCTAAAACGAAGTACAAACACTTGGGCTCTCAACTTGTTTAGGCTACTAAAACTTCCAACATACACTGCGTCTCCTGCTCACTCTGGCTAGAGCTCAACACGAAATTGATAACATCCAGCGATTGCTCCTACATTAAAGGTGCCAGCCCTGAAAGATCTTGCTGGTCCTCATCTCCCACTGGTAACCTCTAAAACGAACCACTAACACTTCGGCTCTGAACTTGTTTAGGCTACAAAAACTTCCAACGTACACAGCCTCTCCTGCTCAATCTGGCCAGAGCTCAACACCGATATTGCGAACGTCCAGCGATTGCTCCTACACTAAAGGTGCCAGCCCTGAAAGCTGTTGCTGGTCCTCATCTCCCACTGGTAACCTCTAAAACGAACCACAAACACTTGGGCTCTCAACTTCTTTTGACACTCAAAGGTCGAGACGTATCATCGCTTCCTCTCTCTAAATCACCTTAGAGCTCAACACCGAAATTGCGAATGTCCAGCGATCGCTCCTACAATAAAGGTGCCAGCCCTGAAAGCTCTTGCTGGTCCTCATCTCCCACAGTTAACCTCTAAAACGAACCACAAACACTTGGGCTCTGAACTGGTTTAGGCTACTAAAACTTCCAACATACACTCCCTCTCCTGCTCAGTCTGGCCACAGCTCAACACTGAAATTGCGAACGTCCAGCGATTGCTCGTGCACTAAAGGTGCCAGCCCTGAAAGCTCTTGCTGGTCCTCATCTCCCACTGGTAACCTCTAAAACGGACCACAAACACTTCGGCTCTGAACTTGTTTAGACACTCAAAAGTCCAGAAGTAACATCGCTTCCTCTTGCTATTTCACGTCAGAAATAAACCCAGAAATTGTGAATGTCCAGCGATTGCTCCTACACTAAAGGTGGCAGCCCTGAAAGCTGTTGCTGGTCCTCATCTCCCACTAGCATCCTCTAAAACGAACCACAAAGACTTGGGCTGTGAACTTGTTTAGGTTACTAAAACTTCCAACATACACTCCCTCTCCTGCTCAGTCTGGCCACAGCTCAACACAAAATTGCGAACGTCCAACGATTGCTCCTGCACTAAAGGTGCCAGCCCTGAAAGCTCTTGCTGGTCCTCATCTCCCACAGTTAACCTCTAAAACGAACCACAAACACTTGGTCTTTAAACTTTTTTAGGCTACTAAATCTTCCAACATAGACTCCCTCCCCTGCTCAGTCTGGCTAGAGCTCAACACGAAATTGATAACATCCAGCGATTGCTCCTACAGTAAAGGTGCCAGCCCTGAAAGCTCTTGCTGGTCCTCATCTCCCACTGGTAACCTCTAAACGAACCACTAACACTTGGGCTCTGAACTTGTTTAGGCTACAAAAAATTCCAACATGCACTCCCTCTCCTGCTCCGTATGGCCAGAGCTCAACACCGATATTGCGAACGTCCAGCGATTGCTCCTACATTAAAGGTGCCAGCCCTGAAAGTTCTTGCTGGTCCTCATATCCCACTGGTAACCTCTAAAATGTACCACAACCACTTGGGCTCTGAACTTGTTTAGGCTACTAAAACTTCCAAAATACACTCTCTCTCCTGCTCAGTTTGTCTAGAGCTCAACACGAAATGGCGAACGTCCAGCGATTGCTCCTACACTAAAGGTGCCAGCCCTGAAAGCTCTTGCTGGTCCTCATCTCCCACTGGTAATCTCTAAAACGAAGTACAAACACTTGGGCTCTCAACTTGTTTAGGCTACTAAAACTTCCAACATACACTCCGTCTCCTGCTCAGTCTGGCCACAGCTCAACACACAATTGCGAACGTCCAGCGATTGCTCCTGCACTAAAGGTGCCAGCCCTGAAAGTTCTTGCTGGTCCTCATCTCCCACTGGTAACCTCTCAAACGAACCACAAACACTTGGGCTCTGAACTTGTTTAGGCTACTAAAACTTCAAACATACACTGCGTCTCCTGCTCACTCTGGCTAGAGCTCAACACGAAATTGATAACATCCAGCGATTGCTCCTACAGTAAAGGTGCCAGCCCTTAAAGGTCTTGCTGGTCCTTATCTCCCACTGGTAACCTCTAAAACGAATCACAAACACTTGGGCTCTGAACTTGTTTAGGCTACTAAAACTTCCAACATACACTCCCTCTCCTGCTCAGTCTGGCCAGAGCTCAACACCGAAATTGCGAACGTCCAGCGATTGCTCCTACACTAAATGTGCCAGCCCTGAAAGCTCTTGCTGGTCATCATCTCCCACTGGTAACCTCTAAAACGGACCACAAACTCTTCAGCTCTGAACTTGTTTAGACACTCAAATGCCAGAAGTAACATCGCTTCCTCTTGCTAATTCATGTCAGAGCTAAACCCAGAAATTGTGAATGTCCAGCGATTGCTCCTACACTAAAGGTGCCAGTCCTGAAAGCTCTTGCTGGTCCTCATCTCCCACTGGTAACCTCTAAAACGAACCACAAACACTTGGGCTCTCAACTTGATTAGGCTACTAAAACTTCCAACATACACTCCCTCTCCTGCTCAGTCCCGGCCACAGCTCAACACTGAATTTGAGAACGTCCAGCGATTGCTCCTACACTAAAGGTGCCAGCCTGAAAGCTCTTGCTGGCCCTCATCTCCCACTGGTAAGCTCTAAAACGAACCACAAACGCTTGGGCTCTCAACTACTTTAGACACTCAAAGGTCCAGATGTATCATCGCTTCCTCTCGCTAATTCACGTTACAGCTCAAAACTGAAATTGCGAATGTCCAGCAATTGCTCGTGCACTAAAGGTGCCAGCCCTGAAAGCACTTGCTGGTCCTCATCTCCCACTGGTAACCTCTAAAACGGACCACAAACACTTCGGCTCTGAACTTGTTTAGACACTCAAAAGTCCAGAAGTAACATCGCTTCCTCTTGCTAATTCACGTCAGAGCTAAACCCAGAAATTGGGAATGTCCAGCGATTGCTCCTACACTAAAGGTGCCAGCCCTGAAACCTGTTGCTCGTCCTCATGTCCCACTGGTAACCTCTAAAATGTACCACAAAGCCTTGGGCTCTGAACTTGTTTTAGGCTACTAAAAATTCCAACATAGACGGCTCTCCTGCTCAGTCTGGACAAAGCTCAACACGAAATTGCGAACGTCCAGCGATTGCTCCTACACTAAAGGTGCCAGCCCTGAATGCTCTTGCTGGTCCTCATCTCCCACTGGTATCCTCTAAAACGAACCACAAACACATGGGCTCTGAACTTGTTTAGGCTACTAAAACTTCCAACATACACTCCCTCTCCTGCTCAGTCTGGCCACAGCTCAACACTGAAATTGCGAACGTCCAGCGATTGCTCGTGCACTAAAGGTGCCAGCCCTGAAAGCTCTTGCTGGGTCCTCATCTCCCACTGGTAACCTCCTAAAACGGACCACAAACACTTCGGCTCTGAACTTGTTTAGACACTCAAAAGTCCAGAAGTAACATCGCTTCCTCTTGCTATTTCACGTCAGAAATAAACCCAGAAATTGTGAATGTCCAGCGATTGCTCCTACACTAAAGGTGGCAGCCCTGAAAGCTGTTGCTGGTCCTCATCTCCCACTAGCATCCTCTAAAACGAACCACAAACACTTGGGCTGTGAACTTGTTTAGGTTACTAAAACTTCCAACGTACACTCCCCTCTCCTGCTCAGTCTGGCCACAGCTCAACACAAAATTGCGAACGTCCAACGATTGCTCCTGCACTAAAGGTGCCAGCCCTGAAAGCTCTTGCTGGTCCTCATCTCCCACTGGTAACCTCTAAAACGAACCACAAACACTTGGGCTCTGAACTGGTTTAGGCTACTAAAACTTCCAACATACACTCCGTCTCCTGCTCACTCTGGCTAGAGCTCAACACGAAATTGATAACATCCAGCGATTGCTCCTACATTAAAGGTGCCAGCCCTGAAAGCTATTGCTGCTCCTCATCTCCCACTGGTAACCTCTAAAACGAACCACTAACACTTCGGCTCTGAACTTGTTTAGGCTACAAAAACTTCCAACGTACACAGCCTCTCCTGCTCAGTCTGGCCACAGCTCAACACTGAAATTGCGAACGTCCAGCGATTGCTCCTACACTAAAGGTGCCAGCCCTGAAAGCTCTTGCTGGTCCTCATCTCCCACTGGTAACCTCTAAAACGAACCACAAACACTTGGGCTCTCAACTTCTTTTGACACTCAAAGGTCGAGACGTATCATCGCTTCCTCTCTCTAAATCACCTTAGAGCTCAACACCGAAATTGCGAATGTCCAGCGATCGCTCCTACAATAAAGGTGCCAGCCCTGAAAGCTCTTGCTGGTCCTCATCTCCCACAGTTAACCTCTAAAACGAACCACAAACACTTGGGCTCTGAACTGGTTTAGGCTACTAAAACTTCCAACATACACTCCCTCTCCTGCTCAGTCTGGCTAGAGCTTAACACGAAATTGATAACATCCAGCGATTGCTCCTACAGTAAAGGTGCAAGCCGTGAAAGCTCTTGTTGGTCCTCATCTCCCACTGGTAACCTCTAAAACGAACCACTAACACTTGGGCTCTGAACTTGTTTAGGCTACAAAAAATTCCAACATGCACTCCCTCTCCTGCTCCGTATGGCCAGAGCTCAACACCGATATTGCGAACGTCCAGCGATTGCTCCTACATTAAAGGTGCCAGCCCTGAAAGTTCTTGCTGGTCCTCATATCCCACTGGTAACCTCTAAAATGTACCACAACCACTTGGGCTCTGAACTTGTTTAGGCTACTAAAACTTCCAAAATACACTCTCTCTCCTGCTCAGTTTGTCTAGAGCTCAACACGAAATGGCGAACGTCCAGCGATTGCTCCTACACTGAAGGTGCCAGCCCTGAAAGCTCTTGCTGGTCCTCATCTCCCACTGGTAATCTCTAAAACGAAGTACAAACACTTGGGCTCTCAACTTGTTTAGGCTACTAAAACTTCCAACATACACTCCGTCTCCTGCTCAGTCTGGCCACAGCTCAACACCGATATTGCGAACGTCCAGCGATTGCTCCTACAATAAAGGTGCCAGCCCTGAAAGCTGTTGATGGTCCTCATCTCCCACTGGTAACCTCTAAAACGAACCACAAACACTTGGGCTCTGAACTTGTTTAGGCTACTAAAACTTCAAACATACACTGCGTCTCCTGCTCACTCTGGCTAGCGCTCAACACGAAATTGATAACATCCAGCGATTGCTCCTACATTAAAGGTGCCAGCCCTGAAAGATCTTGCTGGTCCTCATCTCCCACTGGTAACCTCTAAAACGAACCACTAACACTTCGGCTCTGAACTTGTTTAGGCTACAAAAACTTCCAACGTACACAGCCTCTCCTGCTCAATCTGGCCAGAGCTCAACACCGATATTGCGAACGTCCAGCGATTGCTCCTACACTAAAGGTGCCAGCCCTGAAAGCTGTTGCTGGTCCTCATCTCCCACTGGTAACCTCTAAAACGAACCACAAACACTTGGGCTCTCAACTTCTTTTGACACTCAAAGGTCGAGACGTATCATCGCTTCCTCTCTCTAAATCACCTTAGAGCTCAACACCGAAATTGCGAATGTCCAGCGATCGCTCCTACAATAAAGGTGCCAGCCCTGAAAGCTCTTGCTGGTCCTCATCTCCCACAGTTAACCTCTAAAACGAACCACAAACACTTGGGCTCTGAACTGGTTTAGGCTACTAAAACTTCCAACATACACTCCCTCTCCTGCTCAGTCTGGCCACAGCTCAACACTGAAATTGCGAACGTCCAGCGATTGCTCGTGCACTAAAGGTGCCAGCCCTGAAAGCTCTTGCTGGTCCTCATCTCCCACTGGTAACCTCTAAAACGGACCACAAACACTTCGGCTCTGAACTTGTTTAGACACTCAAAAGTCCAGAAGTAACATCGCTTCCTCTTGCTATTTCACGTCAGAAATAAACCCAGAAATTGTGAATGTCCAGCGATTGCTCCTACACTAAAGGTGGCAGCCCTGAAAGCTGTTGCTGGTCCTCATCTCCCACTAGCATCCTCTAAAACGAACCACAAAGACTTGGGCTGTGAACTTGTTTAGGTTACTAAAACTTCCAACATACACTCCCTCTCCTGCTCAGTCTGGCCACAGCTCAACACAAAATTGCGAACGTCCAACGATTGCTCCTGCACTAAAGGTGCCAGCCCTGAAAGCTCTTGCTGGTCCTCATCTCCCACTGGTAACCTCTAAAACGAACCACAAACACTTGGGCTCTGAACTGGTTTAGGCTACTAAAACTTCCAACATACACTCCGTCTCCTGCTCACTCTGGCTAGAGCTCAACACGAAATTGATAACATCCAGCGATTGCTCCTACATTAAAGGTGCCAGCCCTGAAAGCTCCTGCTGGTCCTCATCTCCCACTGGTAACCTCTAAAACGAACCACTAACACTTCGGCTCTGAACTTGTTTAGGCTACAAAAACTTCCAACGTACACAGCCTCTCCTGCTCAATCTGGCCAGAGCTCAACACCGATATTGCGAACGTCCAGCGATTGCTCCTACACTAAAGGTGCCAGCCCTGAAAGCTGTTGCTGGTCCTCATCTCCCACTGGTAACCTCTAAAACGAACCACAAACACTTGGGCTCTCAACTTCTTTTGACACTCAAAGGTCGAGACGTATCATCGTTTCCTCTCTCTAAATCACCTTAGAGCTCAACACCGAAATTGCGAATGTCCAGCGATCGCTCCTACAATAAAGGTGCCAGCCCTGAAAGCTCTTGCTGGTCCTCATCTCCCACTGGTAACCTCTAAAACGAACCACAAACACTTGGTCTTTAAACTTTTTTAGGCTACTAAATCTTCCAACATAGACTCCCTCCCCTGCTCAGTCTGGCTAGAGCTCAACACGAAATTGATAACATCCAGCGATTGCTCCTACAGTAAAGGTGCCAGCCCTGAAAGCTCTTGCTGGTCCTCATCTCCCACTGGTAACCTCTAAAACGAACCACAAACACTTGGGCTCTGAACTGGTTTAGGCTACTAAAACTTCCAACATACACTCCCTCTCCTGCTCAGTCTGGCCACAGCTCAACACTGAAATTGCGAACGTCCAGCGATTGCTCCTACACTAAAGGTGCCAGCCCTGAAAGCTCTTGCTGGTCCTCATCTCCCACTGGTAACCTCTCAAACGAACCACAAACACTTGGGCTCTGAACTTGTTTAGGCTACTAAAACTTCAAACATACACTGCGTCTCCTGCTCACTCTGGCTAGAGCTCAACACGAAATTGATAACATCCAGCGATTGCTCCTACATTAAAGGTGCCAGCCCTGAAAGCTCTTGCTGGTCCTCATCTCCCACTGGTAACCTCTAAAACGAACCACTAACACTTCGGCTCTAAACTTGTTTAGGCTACAAAAACTTCCAACGTACACAGCCTCTCCTGCTCAATCTGGCCAGAGCTCAACACCGATATTGCGAACGTCCAGCGATTGCTCCTACACTAAAGGTGCCAGCCCTGAAAGCTGTTGCTGGTCCTCATCTCCCACTGGTAACCTCTAAAACGAACCACAAACACTTGGGCTCTCAACTTCTTTAGACACTCAAAGGTCGAGACGTATCATCGCTTCCTCTCTCTAAATCACCTTAGAGCTCAACACCGAAATTGCGAATGTCCAGCGATCGCTCCTACAATAAAGGTGCCAGCCCTGAAAGCTCTTGCTGGTCCTCATCTCCCACAGTTAACCTCTAAAACGAACCACAAACACTTGGTCTTTAAACTTTTTTAGGCTACTAAATCTTCCAACATAGACTCCCTCCCCTGCTCAGTCTGGCTAGAGCTCAACACGAAATTGAAAACATCCAGCGATTGCTCCTACAGTAAAGGTGCCAGCCCTGAAAGCTCTTGTTGGTCCTCATCTCCCACTGGTAACCTCTAAAACGAACCACTAACACTTGGGCTCTGAACTTGTTTAGGCTACAAAAAATTCCAACATGCACTCCCTCTCCTGCTCTGTATGGCCAGAGCTCAACACCGATATTGCGAACGTCCAGCGATTGCTCCTACATTAAAGGTGCCAGCCCTGAAAGTTCTTGCTGGTCCTCATATCCCACTGGTAACCTCTAAAATGTACCACAACCACTTGGGCTCTGAACTTGTTTAGGCTACTAAAACTTCCAAAATACACTCTCTCTCCTGCTCAGTTTGTCTAGAGCTCAACACGAAATGGCGAACGTCCAGCGATTGCTCCTACACTAAAGGTGCCAGCCCTGAAAGCTCTTGCTGGTCCTCATCTCCCACTGGTAATCTCTAAAACGAAGTACAAACACTTGGGCTCTCAACTTGTTTAGGCTACTAAAACTTCCAACATACACTCCGTCCCCTGCTCAGTCTGGCCACACCTCAACACCGATATTGCGAACGTCCAGCGATTGCTCCTACAATAAAGGTGCCAGCCATGAAAGCTGTTGATGGTCCTCATCTCCCACTGGTAACCTCTAAAACGAACCACAAACACTTGGGCTCTGAACTTGTTTAGGCTACTAAAACTTCAAACATACACTGCGTCTCCTGCTCACTCTGGCTAGAGCTCAACACGAAATTGATAACATCCAGCGATTGCTCCTACATTAAAGGTGCCAGCCCTGAAAGCTCTTGCTGGTCCTCATCTCCCACTGGTAACCTCTAAAACGAACCACTAACACTTCGGCTCTGAACTTGTTTAGGCTACAAAAACTTCCAACGTACACAGCCTCTCCTGCTCAATCTGGCCAGAGCTCAACACCGAAATTGCGAACGTCCAGCGATTGCTCCTACACTAAAGGTGCCAGCCCTGAAAGCTGTTGCTGGTCCTCATCTCCCACTGGTAACCTCTAAAACGAACCACAAACACTTGGGCTCTCAACTTCTTTTGACACTCAAAGGTCGAGACGTATCATCGCTTCCTCTCTCTAAATCACCTTAGAGCTCAACACCGAAATTGCGAATGTCCAGCGATCGCTCCTACAATAAAGGTGCCAGCCCTGAAAGCTCTTGCTGGTCCTCATCTCCCACAGTTAACCTCTAAAACGAACCACAAACACCTGGGCTCTGAACTCGTTTAGGCTACTAAATCTTCCAACATACACTCCCTCTCCTGCTCAGTCTGGCCACAGCTCAACACTGAAATTGCGAACGTCCAGCGATTGCTCCTACACTAAAGGTGCCAGCCCTGAAAGCTCTTGCTGGTCCTCATCTCCCACTGGTAACCTCTAAAACGAACCACAAACACTTGGGCTCTGAACTTGTTTAGGCTACTAAAACTTCAAACATACACTGCGTCTCCTGCTCACTCTGGCTAGAGCTCAACACGAAATTGATAACATCCAGCGATTGCTCCTACATTAAAGGTGCCAGCCCTGAAAGCTATTGCTGGTCCTCATCTCCCACTGGTAACCTCTAAAACGAACCACTAACACTTCGGCTCTGAACTTGTTTAGGCTACAAAAACTTCCAACGTACAGAGCCTCTCCTGCTCAATCTGGCCAGAGCTCAACACCGATATTGCGAACGTCCAGCGATTGCTCCTACACTAAAGGTGCCACCCCTGAAAGCTGTTGCTGGTCCTCATCTCCCACTGGTAACCTCTAAAACGAACCACAAACACTTGGGCTCTCAACTTCTTTTGACACTCAAAGGTCGAGACGTATCATCGCTTCCTCTCTCTAAATCACCTTAGAGCTCAACACCGAAATTGCGAATGTCCAGCGATTGCTCGTACACTAAAGGTGCCAGCCCTGAAAGCTCTTGCTGGTCCTCATCTCCCACAGTTAACCTCTAAAACGAACCACAAACACTTGGTCTTTAAACTTTTTTAGGCTACTAAATCTTCCAACATAGACTCCCTCCCCTGCTCAGTCTGGCTAGAGCTCAACACGAAATTGATAACATCCAGCGATTGCTCCTACACTAAAGGTGCCAGCCCTGAAAGCTCTTGCTGGTCCTCATCTCCCACAGTTAACCTCTAAAACGAACCACAAACACTTGGGCTCTGAACTGGTTTAGGCTACTAAAACTTCCAACATACACTCCCTCTCCTGCTCAGTCTGGCCACAGCTCAACACTGAAATTGCGAACGTCCAGCGATTGCTCCTACACTAAAGGTGCCAGCCCTGAAAGCTCTTGCTGGTCCTCATCTCCCACTGGTAACCTCTCAAACGAACCACAAACACTTGGGCTCTGAACTTGTTTAGGCTACTAAAACTTCAAACATACACTGCGTCTCCTGCTCACTCTGGCTAGAGCTCAACACGAAATTGATAACATCCAGCGATTGCTCCTACATTAAAGGTGCCAGCCCTGAAAGCTCTTGCTGGTCCTCATCTCCCACTGGTAACCTCTAAAACGAACCACTAACACTTCGGCTCTGAACTTGTTTAGGCTACAAAAACTTCCAACGTACAGAGCCTCTCCTGCTCAATCTGGCTAGAGCTCAACACGAAATTGATAACATCCAGCGATTGCTCCTACAGTAAAGGTGCCAGCCCTGAAAGCTCTTGCTGGTCCTCATCTCCCACTGGTAACCTCTAAAACGAACCACTAACACTTGGGCTCTGAACTGGTTTAGGCTACTAAAACTTCCAAAATACACTCTCTCTCCTGCTCAGTTTGTCTAGAGCTCAACACGAAATGGCGAACGTCCAGCGATTGCTCCTACACTAAAGGTGCCAGCCCTGAAAGCTCTTGCTGGTCCTCATCTCCCACTGGTAATCTCTAAAACGAAGTACAAACACTTGGGCTCTCAACTTGTTTAGGCTACTAAAACTTCCAACATACAGTCCGTCTCCTGCTCAGTCTGGCCACAGCTCAACACACAATTGCGAACGTCCAGCGATTGCTCCTGCACTAAAGGTGCCAGCCCTGAAAGTTCTTGCTGGTCCTCATCTCCCACTGGTAACCTCTCAAACGAACCACAAACACTTGGGCTCTGAACTTGTTTAGGCTACTAAAACTTCAAACATACACTGCGTCTCCTGCTCACTCTGGCTAGAGCTCAACACGAAATTGATAACATCCAGAGATTGCTCCTACAGTAAAGGTGCCAGCCCTTAAAGGTCTTGCTGGTCCTTATCTCCCACTGGTAACCTCTAAAACGAATCACAAACACTTGGGCTCTGAACTTGTTTCGGCTACTAAAACTTCCAACATACACTCCCTCTCCTGCTCAGTCTGGCCAGAGCTCAACACCGAAATTGCGAACGTCCAGCGATTGCTCCTACACTAAAGGTGCCAGCCCTGAAAGCTCTTGCTGGTCCTCATCTCCCACTGGTAACCTCTAAAACGAACCACAAACACTTGGTCTTTAAAATTTTAGGCTACTAAATCTTCCAACATAGACTCCCTCCCCTGCTCAGTCTGGCTAGAGCTCAACACGAAATTGATAACATCCAGCGATTGCTCCTACAGTAAAGGTGCCAGCCCTGAAAGCTCTTGTTGGTCCTCATCTCTCACTGGTAACCTCTAAAATGAACCACTAACACTTGGGCTCTGAACTTGTTTAGGCTACAAAAAATTCCAACATACACTCCCTCTCCTGCTCTGTATGGCCAGAGCTCAACACCGATATTGCGAACGTCCAGCGATTGCTCCTACATTAAAGGTGCCAGCCCTGAAAGTTCTTCCTGGTCCTCATTTCCCACTGGTAACCTCTCAAACGAACCACAAGCACTTGGGCTCTGAACTTGTTTAGGCTAATAAACTTCCAACTTACACTCCCTCTCCTGCTCAGTTTGTCTAGAGCTCAACACGAAATGGCGAACGTCCAGCGCTTGCTCCTACACTAAAGGTGCCAGCCCTGAAAGCTCTTGCTGGTCCTCATCTCCCACTGGTAATCTCTAAAACGAACTACAAACACTTGGGCTCTGAACTTGTTTAGGCTACTAAAACTTCCAACATACAATCCCTCTCCTGCTCAGTCTGGCCAGAGCTCAACACCGAAATTGCGAACGTCCAGCGATTGCTCCTACACTAAAGGTGCCAGCCCTGAAAGCTCTTGCTGGTCCTCATCTCCCACTGGTAACCTCTAAAACGGACCACAAACTCTTCAGCTCTGAACTTGTTTAGACACTCAAATGTCCAGAAGTAACATCGCTTCCTCTTGCTAATTCATGTCAGAGCTAAACCCAGAAATTGTGAATGTCCAGCGATTGCTCCTACACTAAAGGTGCCAGCCCTGAAAGCTCTTGCTGGTCCTCATCTCCCACTGGTAACCTCTAAAACGAACCACAAACACTTGGGCTCTCAACTTGATTAGGCTACTAAAACTTCCAACATACACTCCCTCTCCTGCTCAGTCCGGCCACAGCTCAACACTGAATTTGCGAACGTCCAGCGATTGCTCCTACACTAAAGGTGCCAGCCCTGAAAGCTCTTGCTGGCCCTCATCTCCCACTGGTACGCTCTAAAACGAACCACAAACGCTTGGGCTCTCAACTACTTTAGACACTCAAAGGTCCAGATGTATCATCGCTTCCTCTCGCTAATTCACGTTACAGCTCAAAACCGAAATTGCGAATGTCCAGCAATTGCTCGTGCACTAAAGGTGCCAGCCCTGAAAGCACTTGCTGGTCCTCATCTCCCACTGGTAACCTCTAAAACGGACCACAAACACTTCGGCTCTGAACTTGTTTAGACACTCAAAAGTCCAGAAGTAACATCGCTTCCTCTTGCTAATTCACGTCAGAGCTAAACCCAGAAATTGGGAATGTCCAGCGATTGCTCCTACACTAAAGGTGCCTGCCCTGAAACCTGTTGCTTGTCCTCATGTCCCACTGGTAACCTCTAAAATGTACCACAAAGACTTGGGCTCTGAACTTGTTTAGGCTACTAAAAATTCCAACATACACTCCCTCTCCTGCTCAGTCTGGACAAAGCTCAACACGAAATCGCGAACGTCCAGCGATTGCTCCTACACTAAAGGTGCCAGCCCTGAATGCTCTTGCTGGTCCTCATCTCCCACTGGTATCCTCTAAAACGAACCACAAACACATGGGCTCTGAACTTGTTTAGGCTACTAAAACTTCCAACATACACTCCCTCTCCTGCTCAGTCTGGCCACAGCTCAACACTGAAATTGCGAACGTCCAGCGATTGCTCCTACATTAAAGGTGCCAGCCCTGAAAGCTCTTGCTGGTCCTCATCTCCCACTGGTAACCTCTAAAACGAACCACAAACACTTGGGCTCTGAACTGGTTTAGGCTACTAAAACTTCCAACATACACTCCCTCTCCTGCTCAGTCTGGCCACAGCTCAACACTGAAATTGCGAACGTCCAGCGATTGCTCCTACACTAAAGGTGCCAGCCCTGAAAGCTCTTGCTGGTCCTCATCTCCCACTGGTAACCTCTAAAACGAACCACAAACACTTGGGCTCTGAACTTGTTTAGGCTACTAAAACTTCAAACATACACTGCGTCTCCTGCTCACTCTGGCTAGAGCTCAACACGAAATTGATAACATCCAGCGATTGCTCCTACATTAAAGGTGCCAGCCCTGAAAGCTCTTGCTGGTCCTCATCTCCCACTGGTAACCTCTAAAACGAACCACTAACACTTCGGCTCTAAACTTGTTTAGGCTACAAAAACTTACAACGTACACAGCCTCTCCTGCTCAATCTGGCCAGAGCTCAACACCCATATTGCGAACGTCCAGCGATTGCTCCTACACTAAAGGTGCCAGCCCTGAAAGCTGTTGCTGGTCCTCATCTCCCACTGGTAACCTCTAAAACGAACCACAAACACTTGGGCTCTCAACTTCTTTAGACACTCAAAGGTCGAGACGTATCATCGCTTCCTCTCTCTAAATCACCTTAGAGCTCAACACCGAAATTGCGAATGTCCAGCGATCGCTCCTACAATAAAGGTGCCAGCCCTGAAAGCTCTTGCTGGTCCTCATCTCCCACAGTTAACCTCTAAAACGAACCACAAACACTTGGTCTTTAAACTTTTTTAGGCTACTAAATCTTCCAACATAGACTCCCTCCCCTGCTCAGTCTGGCTAGAGCTCAACACGAAATTGATAACATCCAGCGATTGCTCCTACAGTAAAGGTGCCAGCCCTGAAAGCTCTTGTTGGTCCTCATTTCCCACTGGTAACCTCTAAAACGAACCACTAACACTTGGGCTCTGAACTTGTTTAGGCTACAAAAAATTCCAACATGCACTCCCTCTCCTGCTCCGTATGGCCAGAGCTCAACACCGATATTGCGAACGTCCAGCGATTGCTCCTACATTAAAGGTGCCAGCCCTGAAAGTTCTTGCTGGTCCTCATATCCCACTGGTAACCTCTAAAATGTACCACAACCACTTGGGCTCTGAACTTGTTTAGGCTACTAAAACTTCCAAAATACACTCTCTCTCCTGCTCAGTTTGTCTAGAGCTCAACACGAAATGGCGAACGTCCAGCGATTGCTCCTACACTAAAGGTGCCAGCCCTGAAAGCTCTTGCTGGTCCTCATCTCCCACTGGTAATCTCTAAAACGAAGTACAAACACTTGGGCTCTCAACTTGTTTAGGCTACTAAAACTTCCAACATACACTCCGTCTCCTGCTCAGTCTGGCCACAGCTCAACACCGATATTGCGAACGTCCAGCGATTGCTCCTACAATAAAGGTGCCAGCCCTGAAAGCTCTTGCTGGTCCTCATCTCCCACTGGTAACCTCTAAAACGAACCACAAACACTTGGGCTCTGAACTTGTTTAGGCTACTAAAACTTCAAACATACACTGCGTCTCCTGCTCACTCTGGCTAGAGCTCAACACGAAATTGATAACATCCAGCGATTGCTCCTACATTAAAGGTGCCAGCCCTGAAAGCTCTTGCTGGTCCTCATCTCCCACTGGTAACCTCTAAAACGAACCACTAACACTTCGGCTCTAAACTTGTTTAGGCTACAAAAACTTCCAACGTACACAGCCTCTCCTGCTCAATCTGGCCAGAGCTCAACACCGATATTGCGAACGTCCAGCGATTGCTCCTACACTAAAGGTGCCAGCCCTGAAAGCTGTTGCTGGTCCTCATCTCCCACTGGTAACCTCTAAAACGAACCACAAACACTTGGGCTCTCAACTTCTTTTGACACTCAAAGGTCGAGACGTATCATCGCTTCCTCTCTCTAAATCACGTTAGAGCTCAACACCGAAATTGCGAATGTCCAGCGATCGCTCCTACAATAAAGGTGCCAGCCCTGAAAGCTCTTGCTGGTCCTCATCTCCCACAGTTAACCTCTAAAACGAACCACAAACACTTGGGCTCTGAACTGGTTTAGGCTACTAAAACTTCCAACATACACTCCCTCTCCTGCTCAGTCTGGCCACAGCTCAACACTGAAATTGCGAACGTCCAGCGATTGCTCCTACACTAAAGGTGCCAGCCCTGAAAGCTCTTGCTGGTCCTCATCTCCCACTGGTAACCTCTAAAACGAACCACAAACACTTGGGCTCTGAACTTGTTTAGGCTACTAAAACTTCAAACATACACTGCGTCTCCTGCTCACTCTGGCTAGAGCTCAACACGAAATTGATAACATCCAGCGATTGCTCCTACATTAAAGGTGCCAGCCCTGAAAGCTATTGCTGGTCCTCATCTCCCACTGGTAACCTCTAAAACGAACCACTAACACTTCGGCTCTGAACTTGTTTAGGCTACAAAAACTTCCAACGTACACAGCCTCTCCTGCTCAATCTGGCCAGAGCTCAACACCGATATTGCGAACGTCCAGCGATTGCTCCTACACTAAAGGTGCCAGCCCTGAAAGCTGTTGCTGGTCCTCATCTCCCACTGGTAACCTCTAAAACGAACCACAAACACTTGGGCTCTCAACTTCTTTTGACACTCAAAGGTCGAGACGTATCATCGCTTCCTCTCTCTAAATCACCTTAGAGCTCAACACCGAAATTGCGAATGTCCAGCGATCGCTCCTACAATAAAGGTGCCAGCCCTGAAAGCTCTTGCTGGTCCTCATCTCCCACTGGTAACCTCTAAAATGAACCACAAACACTTGGTCTTTAAACTTTTTTAGGCTACTAAATCTTCCAACATAGACTCCCTCCCCTGCTCAGTCTGGCTAGAGCTCAACACGAAATTGATAACATCCAGCGATTGCTCCTACAGTAAAGGTGCCAGCCCTGAAAGCTCTTGTTGGTCCTCATCTCCCACTGGTAACCTCTAAAACGAACCACAAACACTTGGGCTCTGAACTGGTTTAGGCTACTAAAACTTCCAACATACACTCCCTCTCCTGCTCAGTCTGGCCACAGCTCAACACTGAAATTGCGAACGTCCAGCGATTGCTCCTACACTAAAGGTGCCAGCCCTGAAAGCTCTTGCTGGTCCTCATCTCCCACTGGTAACCTCTAAAACGAACCACAAACACTTGGGCTCTGAACTTGTTTAGGCTACTAAAACTTCAAACATACACTGCGTCTCCTGCTCACTCTGGCTAGAGCTCAACACGAAATTGATAACATCCAGCGATTGCTCCTACATTAAAGGTGCCAGCCCTGAAAGCTCTTGCTGGTCCTCATCTCCCACTGGTAACCTCTAAAACGAACCACTAACACTTCGGCTCTAAACTTGTTTAGGCTACAAAAACTTACAACGTACACAGCCTCTCCTGCTCAATCTGGCCAGAGCTCAACACCGATATTGCGAACGTCCAGCGATTGCTCCTACACTAAAGGTGCCAGCCCTGAAAGCTGTTGCTGGTCCTCATCTCCCACTGGTAACCTCTCAAACGAACCACAAACACTTGGGCTCTGAACTTGTTTAGGCTACTAAAACTTCAAACATACACTGCGTCTCCTGCTCACTCTGGCTAGAGCTCAACACGAAATTGATAACATCCAGCGATTGCTCCTACATTAAAGGTGCCAGCCCTGAAAGCTATTGCTGGTCCTCATCTCCCACTGGTAACCTCTAAAACGAACCACTAACACTTCGGCTCTGAACTTGTTTAGGCTACAAAAACTTCCAACGTACACAGCCTCTCCTGCTCAATCTGGCCAGAGCTCAACACCGATATTGCGAACGTCCAGCGATTGCTCCTACACTAAAGGTGCCAGCCCTGAAAGCTGTTGCTGGTCCTCATCTCCCACTGGTAACCTCTAAAACGAACCACAAACACTTGGGCTCTCAACTTCTTTTGACACTCAAAGGTCGAGACGTATCATCGCTTCCTCTCTCTAAATCACCTTAGAGCTCAACACCGAAATTGCGAATGTCCAGCGATCGCTCCTACAATAAAGGTGCCAGCCCTGAAAGCTCTTGCTGGTCCTCATCTCCCACAGTTAACCTCTAAAATGAACCACAAACACTTGGTCTTTAAACTTTTTTAGGCTACTAAATCTTCCAACATAGACTCCCTCCCCTGCTCAGTCTGGCTAGAGCTCAACACGAAATTGATAACATCCAGCGATTGCTCCTACAGTAAAGGTGCCAGCCCTGAAAGCTCTTGTTGGTCCTCATCTCCCACTGGTAACCTCTAAAACGAACCACAAACACTTGGGCTCTGAACTGGTTTAGGCTACTAAAACTTCCAACATACACTCCCTCTCCTGCTCAGTCTGGCCACAGCTCAACACTGAAATTGCGAACGTCCAGCGATTGCTCCTACACTAAAGGTGCCAGCCCTGAAAGCTCTTGCTGGTCCTCATCTCCCACTGGTAACCTCTCAAACGAACCACAAACACTTGGGCTCTGAACTTGTTTAGGCTACTAAAACTTCAAACATACACTGCGTCTCCTGCTCACTCTGGCTAGAGCTCAACACGAAATTGATAACATCCAGCGATTGCTCCTACATTAAAGGTGCCAGCCCTGAAAGCTCTTGCTGGTCCTCATCTCCCACTGGTAACCTCTAAAACGAACCACTAACACTTCGGCTCTAAACTTGTTTAGGCTACAAAAACTTCCAACGTACACAGCCTCTCCTGCTCAATCTGGCCAGAGCTCAACACCGATATTGCGAACGTCCAGCGATTGCTCCTACACTAAAGGTGCCAGCCCTGAAAGCTGTTGCTGGTCCTCATCTCCCACTGGTAACCTCTAAAACGAACCACAAACACTTGGGCTCTCAACTTCTTTAGACACTCAAAGGTCGAGACGTATCATCGCTTCCTCTCTCTAAATCACCTTAGAGCTCAACACCGAAATTGCGAATGTCCAGCGATCGCTCCTACAATAAAGGTGCCAGCCCTGAAAGCTCTTGCTGGTCCTCATCTCCCACAGTTAACCTCTAAAACGAACCACAAACACTTGGTCTTTAAACTTTTTTAGGCTACTAAATCTTCCAACATAGACTCCCTCCCCTGCTCAGTCTGGCTAGAGCTCAACACGAAATTGATAACATCCAGCGATTGCTCCTACAGTAAAGGTGCCAGCCCTGAAAGCTCTTGTTGGTCCTCATTTCCCACTGGTAACCTCTAAAACGAACCACTAACACTTGGGCTCTGAACTTGTTTAGGCTACAAAAAATTCCAACATGCACTCCCTCTCCTGCTCCGTATGGCCAGAGCTCAACACCGATATTGCGAACGTCCAGCGATTGCTCCTACATTAAAGGTGCCAGCCCTGAAAGTTCTTGCTGGTCCTCATATCCCACTGGTAACCTCTAAAATGTACCACAACCACTTGGGCTCTGAACTTGTTTAGGCTACTAAAACTTCCAAAATACACTCTCTCTCCTGCTCAGTTTGTCTAGAGCTCAACACGAAATGGCGAACGTCCAGCGATTGCTCCTACACTAAAGGTGCCAGCCCTGAAAGCTCTTGCTGGTCCTCATCTCCCACTGGTAATCTCTAAAACGAAGTACAAACACTTGGGCTCTCAACTTGTTTAGGCTACTAAAACTTCCAACATACACTCCGTCTCCTGCTCAGTCTGGCCACAGCTCAACACCGATATTGCGAACGTCCAGCGATTGCTCCTACAATAAAGGTGCCAGCCCTGAAAGCTCTTGCTGGTCCTCATCTCCCACTGGTAACCTCTAAAACGAACCACAAACACTTGGGCTCTGAACTTGTTTAGGCTACTAAAACTTCAAACATACACTGCGTCTCCTGCTCACTCTGGCTAGAGCTCAACACGAAATTGATAACATCCAGCGATTGCTCCTACATTAAAGGTGCCAGCCCTGAAAGCTCTTGCTGGTCCTCATCTCCCACTGGTAACCTCTAAAACGAACCACTAACACTTCGGCTCTGAACTTGTTTAGGCTACAAAAACTTCCAACGTACACAGCCTCTCCTGCTCAATCTGGCCAGAGCTCAACACCGATATTGCGAACGTCCAGCGATTGCTCCTACACTAAAGGTGCCAGCCCTGAAAGCTGTTGCTGGTCCTCATCTCCCACTGGTAACCTCTAAAACGAACCACAAACACTTGGGCTCTCAACTTCTTTTGACACTCAAAGGTCGAGACGTATCATCGCTTCCTCTCTCTAAATCACCTTAGAGCTCAACACCGAAATTGCGAATGTCCAGCGATCGCTCCTACAATAAAGGTGCCAGCCCTGAAAGCTCTTGCTGGTCCTCATCTCCCACAGTTAACCTCTAAAACGAACCACAAACACTTGGGCTCTGAACTGGTTTAGGCTACTAAAACTTCCAACATACACTCCCTCTCCTGCTCAGTCTGGCCACAGCTCAACACTGAAATTGCGAACGTCCAGCGATTGCTCCTACACTAAAGGTGCCAGCCCTGAAAGCTCTTGCTGGTCCTCATCTCCCACTGGTAACCTCTAAAACGAACCACAAACACTTGGGCTCTGAACTTGTTTAGGCTACTAAAACTTCAAACATACACTGCGTCTCCTGCTCACTCTGGCTAGAGCTCAACACGAAATTGATAACATCCAGCGATTGCTCCTACATTAAAGGTGCCAGCCCTGAAAGCTATTGCTGGTCCTCATCTCCCACTGGTAACCTCTAAAACGAACCACTAACACTTCGGCTCTGAACTTGTTTAGGCTACAAAAACTTCCAACGTACACAGCCTCTCCTGCTCAATCTGGCCAGAGCTCAACACCGATATTGCGAACGTCCAGCGATTGCTCCTACACTAAAGGTGCCAGCCCTGAAAGCTGTTGCTGGTCCTCATCTCCCACTGGTAACCTCTAAAACGAACCACAAACACTTGGGCTCTCAACTTCTTTTGACACTCAAAGGTCGAGACGTATCATCGCTTCCTCTCTCTAAATCACCTTAGAGCTCAACACCGAAATTGCGAATGTCCAGCGATCGCTCCTACAATAAAGGTGCCAGCCCTGAAAGCTCTTGCTGGTCCTCATCTCCCACAGTTAACCTCTAAAATGAACCACAAACACTTGGTCTTTAAACTTTTTTAGGCTACTAAATCTTCCAACATAGACTCCCTCCCCTGCTCAGTCTGGCTAGAGCTCAACACGAAATTGATAACATCCAGCGATTGCTCCTACAGTAAAGGTGCCAGCCCTGAAAGCTCTTGTTGGTCCTCATCTCCCACTGGTAACCTCTAAAACGAACCACAAACACTTGGGCTCTGAACTGGTTTAGGCTACTAAAACTTCCAACATACACTCCCTCTCCTGCTCAGTCTGGCCACAGCTCAACACTGAAATTGCGAACGTCCAGCGATTGCTCCTACACTAAAGGTGCCAGCCCTGAAAGCTCTTGCTGGTCCTCATCTCCCACTGGTAACCTCTCAAACGAACCACAAACACTTGGGCTCTGAACTTGTTTAGGCTACTAAAACTTCAAACATACACTGCGTCTCCTGCTCACTCTGGCTAGAGCTCAACACGAAATTGATAACATCCAGCGATTGCTCCTACATTAAAGGTGCCAGCCCTGAAAGCTCTTGCTGGTCCTCATCTCCCACTAGTAACCTCTAAAACGAACCACTAACACTTCGGCTCTAAACTTGTTTAGGCTACAAAAACTTCCAACGTACACAGCCTCTCCTGCTCAATCTGGCCAGAGCTCAACACCGATATTGCGAACGTCCAGCGATTGCTCCTACACTAAAGGTGCCACCCCTGAAAGCTGTTGCTGGTCCTCATCTCCCACTGGTAACCTCTAAAACGAACCACAAACACTTGGGCTCTCAACTTCTTTAGATACTCAAAGGTCGAGACGTATCATCGCTTCCTCTCTCTAAATCACCTTAGAGCTCAACACCGAAATTGCGAATGTCCAGCGATCGCTCCTACAATAAAGGTGCCAGCCCTGAAAGCTCTTGCTGGTCCTCATCTCCCACAGTTAACCTCTAAAACGAACCACAAACACTTGGTCTTTAAACTTTTTTAGGCTACTAAATCTTCCAACATAGACTCCCTCCCCTGCTCAGTCTGGCTAGAGCTCAACACGAAATTGATAACATCCAGGGATTGCTCCTACAGTAAAGGTGCTAGCCCTGAAAGCTCTTGCTGGTCCTCATCTCCCACTGGTAACCTCTAAAACGAACCACTAACACTTGGGCTCTGAACTTGTTTAGGCTACAAAAAATTCCAACATGCACTCCCTCTCCTGCTCCGTATGGCCAGAGCTCAACACCGATATTGCGAACGTCCAGCGATTGCTCCTACATTAAAGGTGCCAGCCCTGAAAGTTCTTGCTGGTCCTCATATCCCACTGGTAACCTCTAAAATGTACCACAACCACTTGGGCTCTGAACTTGTTTAGGCTACTAAAACTTCCAAAATACACTCTCTCTCCTGCTCAGTTTGTCTAGAGCTCAACACGAAATGGCGAACGTCCAGCGATTGCTCCTACACTAAAGGTGCCAGCCCTGAAAGCTCTTGCTGGTCCTCATCTCCCACTGGTAATCTCTAAAACGAAGTACAAACACTTGGGCTCTCAACTTCTTTAGGCTACTAAAACTTCCAACATACACTCCGTCTCCTGCTCAGTCTGGCCAGAGCTCAACACCGATATTGCGAACGTCCAGCGATTGCTCCTACAATAAAGGTGCCAGCCCTGAAAGCTGTTGATGGTCCTCATCTCCCACTGGTAACCTCTAAAACGAACCACAAACTCTTCAGCTCTGAACTTGTTTAGACACCCAAATGTCCAGATGTAACATCGCTTCCTCTTGCTAATTCATGTCAGAGCTAAACCCAGAAATTGTGAATGTCCAGCGATTGCTCCTACACTAAAGGTGCCAGCCCTGAAAGCTCTTGCTGGTCCTTATCTCCCACTGGTAACCTCTAAAACGAACCACAAACACTTGGGCTCTCAACTTGATTAGGCTACTAAAACTTCCAACATACAATCCCTCTCCTGCTCCGTATGGATAGAGCTCAACACGAAATTGCGAACGTCCAACGATTGCTCCTACACTAAAGGTGCCAGCCCTGAAAGCTCTTGCTGGTCCTCATCTGCCACTGGTATCCTCTAAAACGAACCACAAACACATGGGCTCTGAACTTGTTTAGGCTACTAAAACTTCCAACATACACTCCCTCTCCTGCTCAGTCTGGCCAGAGCTCAACACTGAATTTGCGAACGTCCAGCGATTGCTCCTACACTAAAGGTGCCAGCCCTGAAAGCTCTTGCTGGTCCTCATCTCCCACTGGTAACCTCTAAAACGAACCACAAACACTTGGCCTCTCAACTTGTTTAGGCTACTAAAACTTCCAACATACACTCCGTCTCCTGCTCAGTCTGGCCACAGCTCAATACTGAAATTGCGAAAGACCAGCGATTGCTCCTACACTAAAGGTGCCAGCCTTGAAAGCTGTTGCTGGTCCTCATCTCCCACTGGTAACCTCTAAAACGAACAACAAACACTTGGGCAATCAACTTCTTTAGACACTCAAAGTTCGAGACGTTTCATCGCCTCCTCTCTCTAATTCACGTCAGAGCTCAACACCGAAATTGCGAATGTCCAGCGATTGCTCGTGCACTAAAGGTGCCAGCCCTGAAAGCTCTTGCTGGTCCTCATCTCCCACTGGTAACCTCGAAAACGGACCACAAACACTTCAGCTGTGAACTTGTTTAGGTTACTAAAACTTCCAACATGCACACCCTCTCCTGCTCATTATGGCTAGAGCTCAACACACAATTGCGAACGTCCAGCGATTGCTCCTACACTAAAGGTGCCAGCCCTGAAAGCGCTTGCTGGTCCTCATCTCCCACTGGTAACCTCTAAAATGTACCACAAAGACTTGGGCTCTGAACTGTTTTAGGCTACTAAAACTTCCAACATACACTCCCTCTCCTGCTCAGACCGGCCACAGCTCAACACTGATTTGCGAACGTCCAGCGATTGCTCCTACACTAAAGGTGCCAGCCCTGAAAGCTGTTGCTGGTCCTCATCTCCCACTGGTAACCTCTAAAACGAACCACAAACACTTGGGCTCTGAACTTCTTTAGACACTCAAAGGTCCAGACGTATCATCGCTTCCTCTCGCTAATTCACGTTACAGCTCAACACCGAAATTGCGAATGTCCAGCGATTGCTCGTGCACTAAAGGTGCCAGCCCTGAAAGCACTTGCTGGTCCTCATCTCCCACTGGTAACCTCTAAAACGAATCACAAACACTTGGGCTCTGAACTTGTTTATGCTACTAAAACTTCCAACATACACTCCCTCTCCTGCTCAATATAGCTAGAGCTCAACACGAAATTGCGAACGTCCAGCGATTGCTCCTACACTAAAGGTGCCAGCCTTGAAAGCTGTTGCTGGTCCTCATCTCCCACTGGTAACCTCTAAAACGAACAACAAACACTTGGGCACTCAACTTCTTTAGACACTCATAGGTCGAGACTTTTCATCGCCTCCTCTCTCTAATTCACGTCAGAGCTCAACACCGAAATTGCGAATGTCCAGCGATCGCTCCTACAATAAAGGTGCCAGCCCTGAAAGCTCTTGCTGGTCCTCATCTCCCACTGGTAACCTCGAAAACGGACCACAAACACTTCAGCTGTGAACTTGTTTAGGTTACTAAAACTTCCAACATGCACACCCTCTCCTGCTCATTATGGCTAGAGCTCAACACACATTTGCGAACGTCCAGCGATTGCTCCTACACTAAAGGTGCCAGCCCTGAAAGCGCTTGCTGGTCCTCATCTCCCACTGGTAACCTCTAAAAGGAACAACAAAGACTTGGGCTCTGAACTGGTTTAGGCTACTAAAACTTCCAACATACACTCCGTCTCCTGCTCACTCTGGCTAGAGCTCAACACGAAATTGATAACATCCAGCGATTGCTCCTACATTAAAGGTGCCAGCCCTGAAAGCTCCTGCTGGTCCTCATCTCCCACTGGTAACCTCTAAAACGAACAACTAACACTTCGGCTCTGAACTTGTTTAGGCTACAAAAACTTCCAACGTACACAGCCTCTCCTGCTCAATCTGGCCAGAGCTCAACACCGATATTGCGAACGTCCAGCGATTGCTCCTACACTAAAGGTGCCAGCCCTGAAAGCTGTTGCTGGTCCTCATCTCCCACTGGTAACCTCTAAAACGAACCACAAACACTTGGGCTCTCAACTTCTTTTGACACTCAAAGGTCGAGACGTATCATCGCTTCCTCTCTCTAAATCACCTTAGAGCTCAACACCGAAATTGCGAATGTCCAGCGATCGCTCCTACAATAAAGGTGCCAGCCCTGAAAGCTCTTGCTGGTCCTCATCTCCCACTGGTAACCTCTAAAACGAACCACAAATACTTGGTCTTTAAACTTTTTTAGGCTACTAAATCTTCCAACATAGACTCCCTCCCCTGCTCAGTCTGGCTAGAGCTCAACACGAAATTGATAACATCCAGCGATTGCTCCTACAGTAAAGGTGCCAGCCCTGAAAGCTCTTGCTGGTCCTCATCTCCCACTGGTAACCTCTAAAACGAACCACAAACACTTGGGCTCTGAACTGGTTTAGGCTACTAAAACTTCCAACATACACTCCCTCTCCTGCTCAGTCTGGCCACAGCTCAACACTGAAATTGCGAACGTCCAGCGATTGCTCCTACACTAAAGGTGCCAGCCCTGAAAGCTCTTGCTGGTCCTCATCTCCCACTGGTAACCTCTAAAACGAACCACAAACACTTGGGCTCTGAACTTGTTTAGGCTACTAAAACTTCAAACATACACTGCGTCTCCTGCTCACTCTGGCTAGAGCTCAACACGAAATTGATAACATCCAGCGATTGCTCCTACATTAAAGGTGCCAGCCCTGAAAGCTCTTGCTGGTCCTCATCTCCCACTGGTAACCTCTAAAACGAACCACTAACACTTCGGCTCTAAACTTGTTTAGGCTACAAAAACTTCCAACGTACACAGCCTCTCCTGCTCAATCTGGCCAGAGCTCAACACCGATATTGCGAACGTCCAGCGATTGCTCCTACACTAAAGGTGCCAGCCCTGAAAGCTGTTGCTGGTCCTCATCTCCCACTGGTAACCTCTAAAACGAACCACAAACACTTGGGCTCTCAACTTCTTTAGACACTCAAAGGTCGAGACGTATCATCGCTTCCTCTCTCTAAATCACCTTAGAGCTCAACACCGAAATTGCGAATGTCCAGCGATTGCTCCTACAATAAAGGTGCCAGCCCTGAAAGCTCTTGCTGGTCCTCATCTCCCACAGTTAACCTCTAAAACGAACCACAAACACTTGGGCTCTGAACTGGTTTAGGCTACTAAAACTTCCAACATACACTCCCTCTCCTGCTCAGTCTGGCCACAGCTCAACACTGAAATTGCGAACGTCCAGCGATTGCTCCTACACTAAAGGTGCCAGCCCTGAAAGCTCTTGCTGGTCCTCATCTCCCACTGGTAACCTCTAAAACGAACCACAAACACTTGGGCTCTCAACTTCTTTAGACACTCAAAGGTCGAGACGTATCATCGCTTCCTCTCTCTAAATCACCTTAGAGCTCAACACCGAAATTGCGAATGTCCAGCGATCGCTCCTACAATAAAGGTGCCAGCCCTGAAAGCTCTTGCTGGTCCTCATCTCCCACAGTTAACCTCTAAAACGAACCACAAACACTTGGGCTCTGAACTGGTTTAGGCTACTAAAACTTCCAACATACACTCCCTCTCCTGCTCAGTCTGGCCACAGCTCAACACTGAAATTGCGAACGTCCAGCGATTGCTCGTGCACTAAAGGTGCCAGCCCTGAAAGCTCTTGCTGGTCCTCGTCTCCCACTGGTAACCTCTAAAACGGACCACAAACACTTCGGCTCTGAACTTGTTTAGACACTCAAAAGTCCAGAAGTAACATCGCTTCCTCTTGCTATTTCACGTCAGAAATAAACCCAGAAATTGTGAATGTCCAGCAATTGCTCCTACACTAAAGGTGGCAGCCCTGAAAGCTCTTGCTGGTCCTCATCTCCCACTAGCATCCTCTAAAACGAACCACAAAGACTTGGGCTGTGAACTTGTTTAGGTTACTAAAACTTCCAACATACACTCCCTCTCCTGCTCAGTCTGGCCACAGCTCAACACAAAATTACGAACGTCCAACGATTGCTCCTGCACTAAAGGTGCCAGCCCTGAAAGCTCTTGCTGGTCCTCATCTCCCACTGGTAACCTCTAAAACGAACCACAAACACTTGGGCTCTGAACTGGTTTAGGCTACTAAAACTTCCAACATACACTCCGTCTCCTGCTCACTCTGGCTAGAGCTCAACACGAAATTGATAACATCCAGCGATTGCTCCTACATTAAAGGTGCCAGCCCTGAAAGCTCTTGCTGGTCCTCATCTCCCACTGGTAACCTCTAAAACGAACCACTAACACTTCGGCTCTGAACTTGTTTAGGCTACAAAAACTTCCAACGTACACAGCCTCTCCTGCTCAATCTGGCCAGAGCTCAACACCGATATTGCGAACGTCCAGCGATTGCTCCTACACTAAAGGTGCCAGCCCTGAAAGCTGTTGCTGGTCCTCATCTCCCACTGGTAACCTCTAAAACGAACCACAAACACTTGGGCTCTCAACTTCTTTTGACACTCAAAGGTCGAGACGTATCATCGCTTCCTCTCTCTAAATCACCTTAGAGCTCAACACCGAAATTGCGAATGTCCAGCGATCGCTCCTACAATAAAGGTGCCAGCCCTGAAAGCTCTTGCTGGTCCTCATCTCCCACTGGTAACCTCTAAAACGAACCACAAACACTTGGTCTTTAAACTTTTTTAGGCTACTAAATCTTCCAACATAGACTCCCTCCCCTGCTCAGTCTGGCTAGAGCTCAACACGAAATTGATAACATCCAGCGATTGCTCCTACAGTAAAGGTGCCAGCCCTGAAAGCTCTTGCTGGTCCTCATCTCCCACTGGTAACCTCTAAAACGAACCACAAACACTTGGGCTCTGAACTGGTTTAGGCTACTAAAACTTCCAACATACACTCCCTCTCCTGCTCAGTCTGGCCACAGCTCAACACTGAAATTGCGAACGTCCAGCGATTGCTCCTACACTAAAGGTGCCAGCCCTGAAAGCTCTTGCTGGTCCTCATCTCCCACTGGTAACCTCTAAAACGAACCACAAACACTTGGGCTCTGAACTTGTTTAGGCTACTAAAACTTCAAACATACACTGCGTCTCCTGCTCACTCTGGCTAGAGCTCAACACGAAATTGATAACATCCAGCGATTGCTCCTACATTAAAGGTGCCAGCCCTGAAAGCTCTTGCTGGTCCTCATCTCCCACTGGTAACCTCTAAAACGAACCACTAACACTTCGGCTCTAAACTTGTTTAGGCTACAAAAACTTCCAACGTACACAGCCTCTCCTGCTCAATCTGGCCAGAGCTCAACACCGATATTGCGAACGTCCAGCGATTGCTCCTACACTAAAGGTGCCAGCCCTGAAAGCTGTTGCTGGTCCTCATCTCCCACTGGTAACCTCTAAAACGAACCACAAACACTTGGGCTCTCAACTTCTTTAGACACTCAAAGGTCGAGACGTATCATCGCTTCCTCTCTCTAAATCACCTTAGAGCTCAACACCGAAATTGCGAATGTCCAGCGATCGCTCCTACAATAAAGGTGCCAGCCCTGAAAGCTCTTGCTGGTCCTCATCTCCCACAGTTAACCTCTAAAACGAACCACAAACACTTGGGCTCTGAACTGGTTTAGGCTACTAAAACTTCCAACATACACTCCCTCTCCTGCTCAGTCTGGCTAGAGCTTAACACGAAATTGATAACATCCAGCGATTGCTCCTACAGTAAAGGTGCCAGCCCTGAAAGCTCTTGTTGGTCCTCATCTCCCACTGGTAACCTCTAAAACGAACCACTAACACTTGGGCTCTGAACTTGTTTAGGCTACAAAAAATTCCAACATGCACTCCCTCTCCTGCTCCGTATGGCCAGAGCTCAACACCGATATTGCGAACGTCCAGCGATTGCTCCTACATTAAAGGTGCCAGCCCTGAAAGTTCTTGCTGGTCCTCATATCCCACTGGTAACCTCTAAAATGTACCACAACCACTTGGGCTCTGAACTTGTTTAGGCTACTAAAACTTCCAAAATACACTCTCTCTCCTGCTCAGTTTGTCTAGAGCTCAACACGAAATGGCGAACGTCCAGCGATTGCTCCTACACTGAAGGTGCCAGCCCTGAAAGCTCTTGCTGGTCCTCATCTCCCACTGGTAATCTCTAAAACGAAGTACAAACACTTGGGCTCTCAACTTGTTTAGGCTACTAAAACTTCCAACATACACTCCGTCTCCTGCTCAGTCTGGCCACAGCTCAACACCGATATTGCGAACGTCCAGCGATTGCTCCTACAATAAAGGTGCCAGCCCTGAAAGCTGTTGATGGTCCTCATCTCCCACTGGTAACCTCTAAAACGAACCACTAACACTTCGGCTCTGAACTTGTTTAGGCTACAAAAACTTCCAACGTACAGAGCCTCTCCTGCTCAATCTGGCCAGAGCTCAACACCGATATTGCGAACGTCCAGCGATTGCTCCTACACTAAAGGTGCCACCCCTGAAAGCTGTTGCTGGTCCTCATCTCCCACTGGTAACCTCTAAAACGAACCACAAACACTTGGGCTCTCAACTTCTTTTGACACTCAAAGGTCGAGACGTATCATCGCTTCCTCTCTCTAAATCACCTTAGAGCTCAACACCGAAATTGCGAATGTCCAGCGATTGCTCGTACACTAAAGGTGCCAGCCCTGAAAGCTCTTGCTGGTCCTCATCTCCCACAGTTAACCTCTAAAACGAACCACAAACACTTGGTCTTTAAACTTTTTTAGGCTACTAAATCTTCCAACATAGACTCCCTCCCCTGCTCAGTCTGGCTAGAGCTCAACACGAAATTGATAACATCCAGCGATTGCTCCTACACTAAAGGTGCCAGCCCTGAAAGCTCTTGTTGGTCCTCATCTCCCACAGTTAACCTCTAAAACGAACCACAAACACTTGGGCTCTGAACTGGTTTAGGCTACTAAAACTTCCAACATACACTCCCTCTCCTGCTCAGTCTGGCCACAGCTCAACACTGAAATTGCGAACGTCCAGCGATTGCTCCTACACTAAAGGTGCCAGCCCTGAAAGCTCTTGCTGGTCCTCATCTCCCACTGGTAACCTCTCAAACGAACCACAAACACTTGGGCTCTGAACTTGTTTAGGCTGCTAAAACTTCAAACATACACTGCGTCTCCTGCTCACTCTGGCTAGAGCTCAACACGAAATTGATAACATCCAGCGATTGCTCCTACAGTAAAGGTGCCAGCCCTGAAAGCTCTTGCTGGTCCTCATCTCCCACTGGTAACCTCTAAAACGAACCACTAACACTTCGGCTCTGAACTTGTTTAGGCTACTAAAACTTCCAAAATACACTCTCTCTCCTGCTCAGTTTGTCAAGAGCTCAACACGAAATGGCGAACGTCCAGCGATTGCTCCTACACTAAAGGTGCCAGCCCTGAAAGCTCTTGCTGGTCCTCATCTCCCACTGGTAATCTAACTAAACGAAGTACAAACACTTGGGCTCTCAACTTGTTTAGGCTACTAAAACTTCCAACATACACTCCGTCTCCTGCTCAGTCTGGCCACAGCTCAACACACAATTGCGAACGTCCAGCGATTGCTCCTGCACTAAAGGTGCCAGCCCTGAAAGTTCTTGCTGGTCCTCATCTCCCACTGGTAACCTCTCAAACGAACCACAAACACTTGGGCTCTGAACTTGTTTAGGCTACTAAAACTTCAAACATACACTGCGTCTCCTGCTCACTCTGGCTAGAGCTCAACACGAAATTGATAACATCCAGCGATTGCTCCTACAGTAAAGGTGCCAGCCCTTAAAGGTCTTGCTGGTCCTTATCTCCCACTGGTAACCTCTAAAACGAATCACAAACACTTGGGCTCTGAACTTGTTTAGGCTACTAAAACTTCCAACATACACTCCCTCTCCTGCTCAGTCTGGCCAGAGCTCAACACCGAAATTGCGAACGTCCAGCGATTGCTCCTACACTAAAGGTGCCAGCCCTGAAAGCTCTTGCTGGTCCTCATCTCCCACTGGTAACCTCTAAAACGAACCACAAACACTTGGTCTTTAAAATTTTAGGCTACTAAATCTTCCAACATAGACTCCCTCCCCTGCTCAGTCTGGCTAGAGCTCAACACGAAATTGATAACATCCAGCGATTGCTCCTACAGTAAAGGTGCCAGCCCTGAAAGCTCTTGTTGGTCCTCATCTCTCACTGGTAACCTCTAAAATGAACCACTAACACTTGGGCTCTGAACTTGTTTAGGCTACAAAAAATTCCAACATACACTCCCTCTCCTGCTCTGTATGGCCAGAGCTCAACACCGATATTGCGAACGTCCAGCGATTGCTCCTACATTAAAGGTGCCAGCCCTGAAAGTTCTTCCTGGTCCTCATTTCCCACTGGTAACCTCTCAAACGAACCACAAGCACTTGGGCTCTGAACTTGTTTAGGCTAATAAACTTCCAACTTACACTCCCTCTCCTGCTCAGTTTGTCTAGAGCTCAACACGAAATGGCGAACGTCCAGCGCTTGCTCCTACACTAAAGGTGCCAGCCCTGAAAGCTCTTGCTGGTCCTCATCTCCCACTGGTAACCTCTAAAACGGACCACAAACTCTTCAGCTCTGAACTTGTTTAGACACTCAAATGTCCAGAAGTAACATCGCTTCCTCTTGCTAATTCATGTCAGAGCTAAACCCAGAAATTGTGAATGTCCAGCGATTGCTCCTACACTAAAGGTGCCAGCCCTGAAAGCTCTTGCTGGTCCTCATCTCCCACTGGTAACCTCTAAAACGAACCACAAACACTTGGGCTCTCAACTTGATTAGGCTACTAAAACTTCCAACATACACTCCCTCTCCTGCTCAGTCTGGCCACAGCTCAACACAAAATTGCGAACGTCCAACGATTGCTCCTGCACTAAAGGTGCCAGCCCTGAAAGCTCTTGCTGGTCCTCATCTCCCACTGGTAACCTCTAAAACGAACCACAAACACTTGGGCTCTGAACTGGTTTAGGCTACTAAAACTTCCAACATACACTCCGTCTCCTGCTCACTCTGGCTAGAGCTCAACACGAAATTGATAACATCCAGCGATTGCTCCTACATTAAAGGTGCCAGCCCTGAAAGCTATTGCTGCTCCTCATCTCCCACTGGTAACCTCTAAAACGAACCACTAACACTTCGGCTCTGAACTTGTTTAGGCTACAAAAACTTCCAACGTACACAGCCTCTCCTGCTCAATCTGGCCAGAGCTCAACACCGATATTGCGAACGTCCAGCGATTGCTCCTACACTAAAGGTGCCAGCCCTGAAAGCTGTTGCTGGTCCTCATCTCCCACTGGTAACCTCTAAAACGAACCACAAACACTTGGGCTCTCAACTTCTTTTGACACTCAAAGGTCGAGACGTATCATCGCTTCCTCTCTCTAAATCACCTTAGAGCTCAACACCGAAATTGCGAATGTCCAGCGATCGCTCCTACAATAAAGGTGCCAGCCCTGAAAGCTCTTGCTGGTCCTCATCTCCCACTGGTAACCTCTAAAACGAACCACAAACACTTGGTCTTTAAACTTTTTTAGGCTACTAAATCTTCCAACATAGACTCCCTCCCCTGCTCAGTCTGGCTAGAGCTCAACACGAAATTGATAACATCCAGCGATTGCTCCTACAGTAAAGGTGCCAGCCCTGAAAGCTCTTGCTGGTCCTCATCTCCCACTGGTCACCGCTAAAACGAACCACAAACACTTGGGCTCTGAACTGGTTTAGGCTACTAAAACTTCCAACATACACTCCCTCTCCTGCTCAGTCTGGCCACAGCTCAACACTGAAATTGCGAACGTCCAGCGATTGCTCCTACACTAAAGGTGCCAGCCCTGAAAGCTCTTGCTGGTCCTCATCTCCCACTGGTAACCTCTAAAACGAACCACAAACACTTGGGCTCTGAACTTGTTTAGGCTACTAAAACTTCAAACATACACTGCGTCTCCTGCTCACTCTGGCTAGAGCTCAACACGAAATTGATAACATCCAGCGATTGCTCCTACATTAAAGGTGCCAGCCCTGAAAGCTCTTGCTGGTCCTCATCTCCCACTGGTAACCTCTAAAACGAACCACTAACACTTCGGCTCTAAACTTGTTTAGGCTACAAAAACTTCCAACGTACACAGCCTCTCCTGCTCAATCTGGCCAGAGCTCAACACCGATATTGCGAACGTCCAGCGATTGCTCCTACACTAAAGGTGCCAGCCCTGAAAGCTGTTGCTGGTCCTCATCTCCCACTGGTAACCTCTAAAACGAACCACAAACACTTGGGCTCTCAACTTCTTTTGACACTCAAAGGTCGAGACGTATCATCGCTTCCTCTCTCTAAATCACCTTAGAGCTCAACACCGAAATTGCGAATGTCCAGCGATCGCTCCTACAATAAAGGTGCCAGCCCTGAAAGCTCTTGCTGGTCCTCATCTCCCACAGTTAACCTCTAAAACGAACCACAAACACTTGGTCTTTAAACTTTTTTAGGCTACTAAATCTTCCAACATAGACTCCCTCCCCTGCTCAGTCTGGCTAGAGCTCAACACGAAATTGATAACATCCAGCGATTGCTCCTACAGTAAAGGTGCCAGCCCTGAAAGCTCTTGTTGGTCCTCATCTCCCACTGGTAACCTCTAAAACGAACCACTAACACTTGGGCTCTGAACTTGTTTAGGCTACAAAAAATTCCAACATGCACTCCCTCTCCTGCTCTGTATGGCCAGAGCTCAACACCGATATTGCGAACGTCCAGCGATTGCTCCTACATTAAAGGTGCCAGCCCTGAAAGTTCTTGCTGGTCCTCATATCCCACTGGTAACCTCTAAAATGTACCACAACCACTTGGGCTCTGAACTTGTTTAGGCTACTAAAACTTCCAAAATACACTCTCTCTCCTGCTCAGTTTGTCTAGAGCTCAACACGAAATGGCGAACGTCCAGCGATTGCTCCTACACTAAAGGTGCCAGCCCTGAAAGCTCTTGCTGGTCCTCATCTCCCACTGGTAATCTCTAAAACGAAGTACAAACACTTGGGCTCTCAACTTGTTTAGGCTACTAAAACTTCCAACATACACTCCGTCTCCTGCTCAGTCTGGCCACAGCTCAACACCGATATTGCGAACGTCCAGCGATTGCTCCTACAATAAAGGTGCCAGCCCTGAAAGCTGTTTTGTATGGTATGGTCCTCATCTCCCACTGGTAACCTCTAAAACGAACCACAAACACTTGGGCTCTGAACTTGTTTAGGCTACTAAAACTTCAAACATACACTGCGTCTCCTGCTCACTCTGGCTAGAGCTCAACACGAAATTGATAACATCCAGCGATTGCTCCTACAGTAAAGGTGCCAGCCCTGAAAGCTCTTGCTGGTCCTCATCTCCCACTGGTAACCTCTAAAACGAACCACTAACACTTCGGCTCTGAACTTGTTTAGGCTACAAAAACTTCCAACGTACACAGCCTCTCCTGCTCAATCTGGCCAGAGCTCAACACCGAAATTGCGAACGTCCAGCGATTGCTCCTACACTAAAGGTGCCAGCCCTGAAAGCTGTTGCTGGTCCTCATCTCCCACTGGTAACCTCTAAAACGAACCACAAACACTTGGGCTCTCAACTTCTTTTGACACTCAAAGGTCGAGACGTATCATCGCTTCCTCTCTCTAAATCACCTTAGAGCTCAACACCGAAATTGCGAATGTCCAGCGATCGCTCCTACAATAAAGGTGCCAGCCCTGAAAGCTCTTGCTGGTCCTCATCTCCCACAGTTAACCTCTAAAACGAACCACAAACACTTGGGCTCTGAACTGGTTTAGGCTACTAAAACTTCCAACATACACTCCCTCTCCTGCTCAGTCTGGCCACAGCTCAACACTGAAATTGCGAACGTCCAGCGATTGCTCCTACACTAAAGGTGCCAGCCCTGAAAGCTCTTGCTGGTCCTCATCTCCCACTGGTAACCTCTAAAACGAACCACAAACACTTGGGCTCTGAACTTGTTTAGGCTACTAAAACTTCAAACATACACTGCGTCTCCTGCTCACTCTGGCTAGAGCTCAACACGAAATTGATAACATCCAGCGATTGCTCCTACATTAAAGGTGCCAGCCCTTAAAGCTCTTGCTGGTCCTCATCTCCCACTGGTAACCTCTAAAACGAACCACTAACACTTCGGCTCTAAACTTGTTTAGGCTACAAAAACTTACAACGTACACAGCCTCTCCTGCTCAATCTGGCCAGAGCTCAACACCGATATTGCGAACGTCCAGCGATTGCTCCTACACTAAAGGTGCCACCCCTGAAAGCTGTTGCTGGTCCTCATCTCCCACTGGTAACCTCCAAAACGAACCACAAACACTTGGGCTCTCAACTTCTTTAGACACTCAAAGGTCGAGACGTATCATCGCTTCCTCTCTCTAAATCACCTTAGAGCTCAACACCGAAATTGCGAATGTCCAGCGATTGCTCGTACACTAAAGGTGCCAGCCCTGAAAGCTCTTGCTGGTCCTCATCTCCCACAGTTAACCTCTAAAACGAACCACAAACACTTGGTCTTTAAACTTTTTTAGGCTACTAAATCTTCCAACATAGACTCCCTCCCCTGCTCAGTCTGGCTAGAGCTCAACACGAAATTGATAACATCCAGCGATTGCTCCTACAGTAAAGGTGCCAGCCCTGAAAGCTCTTGTTGGTCCTCATCTCCCACTGGTAACCTCTAAAACGAACCACTAACACTTGGGCTCTGAACTTGTTTAGGCTACAAAAAATTCCAACATGCACTCCCTCTCCTGCTCCGTATGGCCAGAGCTCAACACCGATATTGCGAACGTCCAGCGATTGCTCCTACATTAAAGGTGCCAGCCCTGAAAGTTCTTGCTGGTCCTCATATCCCACTGGTAACCTCTAAAATGTACCACAACCACTTGGGTTCCGAACTTGTTTAGGCTACTAAAACTTCCAAAATACACTCTCTCTCCTGCTCAGTTTGTCTAGAGCTCAACACGAAATGGCGAACGTCCAGCGATTGCTCCTACACTAAAGGTGCCAGCCCTGAAAGCTCTTGCTGGTCCTCATCTCCCACTGGTAATCTCTAAAACGAAGTACAAACACTTGGGCTCTCAACTTGTTTAGGCTACTAAAACTTCCAACATACACTCCCTCTCCTGCTCAGTCTGGCCACAGCTCAACACTGAAATTGCGAACGTCCAGCGATTGCTCCTACACTAAAGGTGCCAGCCCTGAAAGCTCTTGCTGCTCCTCATCTCCCACTGGTAACCTCTAAAACGAACCACAAACACTTGGGCTCTGAACTTGTTTAGGCTACTAAAACTTCAAACATACACTGCGTCTCCTGCTCACTCTGGCTAGAGCTCAACACGAAATTGATAACATCCAGCGATTGCTCCTACATTAAAGGTGCCAGCCCTGAAAGCTATTGCTGGTCCTCATCTCCCACTGGTAACCTCTAAAACGAACCACTAACACTTCGGCTCTGAACTTGTTTAGGCTACAAAAACTTCCAACGTACACAGCCTCTCCTGCTCAATCTGGCCAGAGCTCAACACCGATATTGCGAACGTCCAGCGATTGCTCCTACACTAAAGGTGCCACCCCTGAAAGCTGTTGCTGGTCCTCATCTCCCACTGGTAACCTCTAAAACGAACCACAAACACTTGGGCTCTCAACTTCTTTTGACACTCAAAGGTCGAGACGTATCATCGCTTCCTCTCTCTAAATCACCTTAGAGCTCAACACCGAAATTGCGAATGTCCAGCGATCGCTCCTACAATAAAGGTGCCAGCCCTGAAAGCTCTTGCTGGTCCTCATCTCCCACAGTTAACCTCTAAAACGAACCACAAACACTTGGTCTTTAAACATTTTTAGGCTACTAAATCTTCCAACATAGACTCCCTCCCCTGCTCAGTCTGGCTAGAGCTCAACACGAAATTGATAACATCCAGCGATTGCTCCTACAGTAAAGGTGCCAGCCCTGAAAGCTCTTGCTGGTCCTCATCTCCCACTGGTAACCTCTAAAACGAACCACAAACACTTGGGCTCTGAACTGGTTTAGGCTACTAAAACTTCCAACATACACTCCCTCTCCTGCTCAGTCTGGCCACAGCTCAACACTGAAATTGCGAACGTCCAGCGATTGCTCCTACACTAAAGGTGCCAGCCCTGAAAGCGCTTGCTGGTCCTCATCTCCCACTGGTAACCTCTAAAACGAACCACAAACACTTGGGCTCTGAACTTGTTTAGGCTACTAAAACTTCAAACATACACTGCGTCTCCTGCTCACTCTGGCTAGAGCTCAACACGAAATTGATAACATCCAGCGATTGCTCCTACATTAAAGGTGCCAGCCCTGAAAGCTCTTGCTGGTCCTCATCTCCCACTGGTAACCTCTAAAACGAACCACTAACACTTCGGCTCTAAACTTGTTTAGGCTACAAAAACTTCCAACGTACACAGCCTCTCCTGCTCAATCTGGCCAGAGCTCAACACCGATATTGCGAACGTCCAGCGATTGCTCCTACACTAAAGGTGCCACCCCTGAAAGCTGTTGCTGGTCCTCATCTCCCACTGGTAACCTCTAAAACGAACCACAAACACTTGGGCTCTCAACTTCTTTAGATACTCAAAGGTCGAGACGTATCATCGCTTCCTCTCTCTAAATCACCTTAGAGCTCAACACCGAAATTGCGAATGTCCAGCGATCGCTCCTACAATAAAGGTCCCAGCCCTGAAAGCTCTTGCTGGTCCTCATCTCCCACAGTTAACCTCTAAAACGAACCACAAACACTTGGTCTTTAAACTTTTTTAGGATACTAAATCTTCCAACATAGACTCCCTCCCCTGCTCAGTCTGGCTAGAGCTCAACACGAAATTGATAACATCCAGGGATTGCTCCTACAGTAAAGGTGCTAGCCCTGAAAGCTCTTGCTGGTCCTCATCTCCCACTGGTAACCTCTAAAACGAACCACTAACACTTGGGCTCTGAACTTGTTTAGGCTACAAAAAATTCCAACATGCACTCCCTCTCCTGCTCCGTATGGCCAGAGCTCAACACCGATATTGCGAACGTCCAGCGATTGCTCCTACATTAAAGGTGCCAGCCCTGAAAGTTCTTGCTGGTCCTCATATCCCACTGGTAACCTCTAAAATGTACCACAACCACTTGGGCTCTGAACTTGTTTAGGCTACTAAAACTTCCAAAATACACTCTCTCTCCTGCTCAGTTTGTCTAGAGCTCAACACGAAATGGCGAACGTCCAGCGATTGCTCCTACACTAAAGGTGCCAGCCCTGAAAGCTCTTGCTGGTCCTCATCTCCCACTGGTAATCTCTAAAACGAAGTACAAACACTTGGGCTCTCAACTTGTTTAGGCTACTAAAACTTCCAACATACACTCCGTCTCCTGCTCAGTCTGGCCAGAGCTCAACACCGATATTGCGAACGTCCAGCGATTGCTCCTACAATAAAGGTGCCAGCCCTGAAAGCTGTTGATGGTCCTCATCTCCCACTGGTAACCTCTAAAACGAACCACAAACTCTTCAGCTCTGAACTTGTTTAGACACCCAAATGTCCAGATGTAACATCGCTTCCTCTTGCTAATTCATGTCAGAGCTAAACCCAGAAATTGTGAATGTCCAGCGATTGCTCCTACACTAAAGGTGCCAGCCCTGAAAGCTCTTGCTGGTCCTCATCTCCCACTGGTAACCTCTAAAACGAACCACAAACACTTGGGCTCTCAACTTGATTAGGCTACTAAAACTTCCAACATACAATCCCTCTCCTGCTCCGTATGGATAGAGCTCAACACGAAATTGCGAACGTCCAACGATTGCTCCTACACTAAAGGTGCCAGACCTGAAAGCTCTTGCTGGTCCTCATCTGCCACTGGTATCCTCTAAAACGAACCACAAACACATGGGCTCTGAACTTGTTTAGGCTACTAAAACTTCCAACATACACTCCCTCTCCTGCTCAGTCTGGCCAGAGCTCAACACTGAATTTGCGAACGTCCAGCGATTGCTCCTACACTAAAGGTGCCAGCCCTGAAAGCTCTTGCTGGTCCTCATCTCCCACTGGTAACCTCTAAAACGAACCACAAACACTTGGCCTCTCAACTTGTTTAGGCTACTAAAACTTCCAACATACACTCCGTCTCCTGCTCAGTCTGGCCACAGCTCAATACTGAAATTGCGAAAGACCAGCGATTGCTCCTACACTAAAGGTGCCAGCCTTGAAAGCTGTTGCTGGTCCTCATCTCCCACTGGTAACCTCTAAAACGAACAACAAACACTTGGGCAATCAACTTCTTTAGACACTCAAAGGTCCAGAACGTATTTCATCGCCTCCTCTCTCTAATTCACGTCAGAGCTCAACACGAAATTGATAACATCCAGCGATTGCTCCTACATTAAAGGTGCCAGCCCTGAAAGCTCTTGCTGGTCCTCATCTCCCACTGGTAACCTCGAAAACGGACCACAAACACTTCAGCTGTGAACTTGTTTAGGTTACTAAAACTTCCAACATGCACACCCTCTCCTGCTCATTATGGCTAGAGCTCAACACACAATTGCGAACGTCCAGCGATTGCTCCTACACTAAAGGTGCCAGCCCTGAAAGCGCTTGCTGGTCCTCATCTCCCACTGGTAACCTCTAAAATGTACCACAAAGACTTGGGCTCTGAACTGTTTTAGGCTACTAAAACTTCCAACATACACTCCCTCTCCTGCTCAGACCGGCCACAGCTCAACACTGATTTGCGAACGTCCAGCGATTGCTCCTACACTAAAGGTGCCAGCCCTGAAAGCTGTTGCTGGTCCTCATCTCCCACTGGTAACCTCTAAAACGAACCACAAACACTTGGGCTCTCAACTTCTTTAGACACTCAAAGGTCCAGACGTATCATCGCTTCCTCTCGCTAATTCACGTTACAGCTCAACACCGAAATTGCGAATGTCCAGCGATTGCTCGTGCACTAAAGGTGCCAGCCCTGAAAGCACTTGCTGGTCCTCATCTCCCACTGGTAACCTCTAAAACGAATCACAAACACTTGGGCTCTGAACTTGTTTAGGCTACTAAAACTTCCAACATACACTCCCTCTCCTGCTCAATATAGCTAGAGCTCAACACGAAATTGCGAACGTCCAGCGATTGCTCCTACACTAAAGGTGCCAGCCTTGAAAGCTGTTGCTGGTCCTCATCTCCCACTGGTAGCCTCTAAAACGAACAACAAACACTTGGGCACTCAACTTCTTTAGACACTCATAGGTCGAGACTTTTCATCGCCTCCTCTCTCTAATTCACGTCAGAGCTCAACACCGAAATTGCGAATGTCCAGCGATTGCTCGTGCACTAAAGGTGCCAGCCCTGAAAGCTCTTGCTGGTCCTCATCTCCCACTGGTAACCTCGAAAACGGACCACAAACACTTCAGCTGTGAACTTGTTTAGGTTACTAAAACTTCCAACATGCACACCCTCTCCTGCTCATTATGGCTAGAGCTCAACACACATTTGCAAACGTCCAGCGATTGCTCCTACACTAAAGGTGACAGCCCTGAAAGCGCTTGCTGGTCCTCATCTCCCACTGGTAACCTCTAAAAGGAACAACAAAGACTTGGGCTCTGAACTGGTTTAGGCTACTAAAACTTCCAACATACACTCCCTCTCCTGCTCAGACCGGCCACAGCTCAACACTGAATTTGCGAACGTCCAGCGATTGCTCCTACACTAAAGGTGCCAGCCCTGAAAGCTCCTGCTGGTCCTCATCTCCCACTGGTAACCTCTAAAACGAACCACAAACACTTGGGCTCTGAACTTGTTTAGACACTCAAAGGTCGAGACGTATCATCGCTTCCTCTCGCTAATTCACGTTACAGCTCAACACCGAAATTGCGAATGTCCAGCGATTGCTCGTGCACTAAAGGTGCCAGCCCTGAAAGCACTTGCTGGTCCTCATCTCCCACTGGTAACCTCTAAAACGGACCACAAACTCCTCAGCTCTGAACTTGTTTAGACACTCAAATGTCCAGAAGTAACATCGCTTCCTCTTGCTAATTTACGTCAGATCTAAACCCAGAAATTGTGAATGTCCAGCGATTGCTCCTACACTAAAGGTGCCAGCCCTGAAAGCTCTTGCTGGTCCTCGTCTCCCACTGGTAACCTCTAAAACGGACCACAAACTCCTCAGCACAGAACTTGTTTAGACACTCAAATGTCCAGAAGTAACATCGATTCCTCTTGCTAATTTACGTCAGAGCTAAACCCAGAAATTGCGAAAGTCCAGCGATTGCTCCTACACTAAAGGTGCCAGCCCTGAAAGCTGTTGCTCGTCCTCATATCCCACTGGCAACCTCTATAATGTACCACAAACACTTGGTGCTCTGAACTGGTTAGCCTACTAAAACTTCCAACATACACTCCGTCTCCTGCTCAGTCTGGCCACACCTCACACTGAATTTGCGAACGTCCAGCGATTGCTCCTACACTAAAGGTGCCAGCCCTGAAAGCTCTTGCTGGTCCTCATCTCCCACTGGTAACCTTCTCAAACGAACCACAAACACTTGGGCTCTGAACTTGTTTAGGCTACTAAAACTTCCAACATACACTCCCTCTCCTGCTCAGTCGGGCCTCACCTCAACACTGAATTTGCGAACGTCCAGCGATTGCTCCTACACTAAAGGTGCCAGCCCTGAAAGCTCTTGCTGGTCCTCATCTCCCACTGGTAACCTCTAAAACGAAATACAAACACTTGGGCTCTGAACTTGTTTAGGCTACTAAAACTTCCAACATACACTCCCTCTCCTGCTTAGTATGGCTAGAGCTCACCATGAAATTGCGAACGTCCAGCGATTGCTCCTACTCTAAAGGTGCCAGCCCTGAAAGCTCTTGCTGGTCCTCATCTCCCACTGGTAACCTCTAAAACGAATCACAAACACTTGGGCTCTGAACTTGTTTAGGCTACTAAAACTTCCAACATACACTCCCTCTCCTGCTCAATATAGCTAGAGCTGAACACGAAATGGCGAACGTCCAGCGATTGCTCCTGCACTAAAGGTGCCAACCCTGAAAGCTGTTGCTGGTCCTCATCTCCCACTGGTAACCTATAAAACGAACCACAAACACTTGGGCTCTGAGCTTCTTTAGGCTACTAAAACTTCCAACATACACTCCGTCTCCTGCTCAGTCTGGACACAGCTCAACACTGAAATTGCGAAAGTCCAGCGATTGCTCCTGCACTAAAGGTGCCAGCCTTGAAAGCTGTTGCTGGTCCTCATCTCCCACTGGTAACCTCTAAAACGAACAACAAACACTTGGGCACTCAACTTCTTTAGACACTCAAAGGTCGAGACGTTTCATCGCCTCCTCTCTCTAATTCACGTCAGAGCTCAACACCGAAATTGAGAATGTCCAGCGATTGCTCGTGCACTAAGGGTGCCAGCCCTGAAAGCTCTTGCTGGTCCTCATCTCCCACTGGTAACCTCGAAAACGGACCACAAACACTTCAGCTCTGAACTTGTTTAGGTTACTAAAACTTCCAACATGCACACCCTCTCCTGCTCATTATGGCTAGAGCTCAACACACGATTGCGAACGTCCAGCGATTGCTCCTACACTAAAGGTGCCAGCCCTGAAAGCGCTTGCTGGTCCTCATCTCCCACTGGTAACCTCTAAAAGGAACGACAAAGACTTGGGCTCTGAACTGGTTTAGGCTACTAAAACTTCCAACATACACTCCCTCTCCTGCTCAGACCGGCCACAGCTCAACACTGAATTTGCGAACGTCCAGCGATTGCTCCTACACTAAAGGTGCCAGCCCTGAAAGCTCCTGCTGGTCCTCATCTCCCACTGGTCACCTCTAAAAAGAACCACAAACACTTGGGCTCTGAACTTGTTTAGGCTACTAAAACTTCCAACATACACTCCCTCTCCTGCTCAATCTGGCCACAGCTCAACACCGAAATTGCGAACATCCAGTGATTGCTCCTACACTAAAGGTGCCAGCCCTGAAAGCTCTTGCTGGTCCTCATCTCCCACTGGTAACCTCTAAAACGAACCACAAACACTTGGGCTCTGAACTTGTTTAGACACTCAAAGTTCGAGACGTATCATCGCTTCTTCTTGCTAATTCACGTTACAGATCAACACCGAAATTGCGAATGTCCAGCGATTCCTCGTGCACTAAAGGTGCCAGCCCTGAAAGCACTTGCTGGTCCTCATCTCCCACTGGTAACCTCTAAAACGGACCACAAACTCCTCAGCTCTGAACTTGTTTAGACACTCAAATGTCCAGAAGTAACATCGCTTCCTCTTGCTAATTTACGTCAGAGCTAAACCCAGAAATTGTGAATGTCCAGCGATTGCTCCTACACTAAAGGTGCCAGCCCTGAAAGCTCTTGCTGGTCCTCGTCTCCCACTGGTAACCTCTAAAAGGAACAACAAACACTTGGGCTCTGAACTTGTTTAAGCTACTAAAACTTCCAACATACTATCCCTCTCCTGCTCAGTCTGGCAAAAGCTCAACACCGAAATTGCGAACGTCCAGCGATTGCTCCTACATTAAAGGTGCCAGCCCTGAAAGCTCTTGCTGGTCCTCATCTCCCACTGGTAACCTCTAAAACGAACCACAAACACTTGGGCTCTCAACTCCTTTAGGCTACTAAAACTTCCAACATACACTCCGTCTCCTGCTCAATCTGGCCACAGCTCAACACTGAAATTGCGAACGTCCAGCCATTGCTCGTACAATAAAGGTGCCAGCCCTGAAAGCTCTTGCTGGTCCTCATCTCCCACTCGTAACCTCTAAAACGAACCACAAACACTTGCCCTCTGAACTTGTTTAGACACTTAAAGGTCGAGACATATCATCGCTTCCTCTCGCTAATTCACGTTAGAGCTCAACACCGACATTGCGAATGTCCAGCGATCGCTCGTGCACTAAAGGTGCCAGCCCTGAAAGCACTTGCTGGTCCTCATCTCCCACTGGTAACCTCGAAAACGGACCACAAACTCTTCAGCTCTGAACTTGTTTAGACACTCAAAAGTCCAGAAGTAACATCGCTTCCTCTTGCTAATTCACGTCAGAGCTAAACCCAGAAATTGTGAATGTCCAGCGATTGCTCCTACACTAAAGGTGCCAGCCCTGAAAGCTGTTGCTCGTCCTCATATCCCACTGGTAACCTCTAAAATGTACCACAAAGACTTGGGCTCTGAAATTGTTTAGGCTACTAAAACTTCCGACATACACTCCCTCTCCTGCTCAGTCTGGGCAAACCTCAACAAGAAATTGCGAACGACCAGCGATTGCTCCTACACTAAAGGTGCCAGGCCTGAAAGCTCTTGCTGGCCTTCATCTCCCACTGGTAACCTCTAAAAAGAACTAAAAACACTTGGGCTCTGAACTTGTTTAGGCTAAAAAAAATTCCAACATACAATCGCTCTCCTGCTCAATCTGGCCACAGCTCAACACCGATATTGCGAACGTCCAGTGATTCCTCCTACACTAAAGGTGCCAGCCCTGAAAGCTCTTGCTGGTCCTCATAGCCCACTGGTAACCTCTAAAATATCCCACAAAGACTTGGGCTCTGAACTTGTTTAGGCTACTAAAACTTCCGACATACACTCCCTCTCCTGCTCAGTCTGGGCAAACCTCAACAAGAAATTGCGAACGACCAGCGATTGCTCCTACACTAAAGGTGCCAGGCCTGAAAGCTCTTGCTGGCCTTCATCTCCCACTGGTAACCTCTAAAAAGAACTAAAAACACTTGGGCTCTGAACTTGTTTAGGCTAAAAAAAATTCCAACATACAATCGCTCTCCTGCTCAATCTGGCCACAGCTCAACACCGATATTGCGAACGTCCAGTGATTCCTCCTACACTAAAGGTGCCAGCCCTGAAAGCTCTTGCTGGTCCTCATAGCCCACTGGTAACCTCTAAAATGTCCCACAAAGACTTGGGCTCTGAACTTGTTTAGGCTACTAAAACTTCCAACATACACTCCCTCTCCTGCTCAGTATAGCTAGAGCTCAACACGAAATTGCGAACGTCCAGCGATTGCTCATACACTAAAGGTGCCAGCCCTGAAAGCTCTTGCTGGTCCTCATCTCCCACTGGTAACCTCTCAAACGAACAACAAGCACTTGGGCTCTCAACTTGTTTAGGCTAAAAAAACTTCCAACGTACAATCGCTCTCCTGCTCAGTCTGGCCACAGCTCAACACCGATATTGCTAATGTCCAGCGATTGCTCGTGCACTAAAGGTGCCAGCCCTGAAAGCTCTTGCTGGTCCTCGTCTCCCACTGGTAACCTCTAAAAGGAACAACAAACACTTGGGCTCTGAACTTGTTTAAGCTACTAAAACTTCCAACATATACTCCGTCTCCTGCTCAGTCTGGCCACAGCTCAACACTGAAATTGCGAACGTCCAACCATTGCTCGTACAATAAAGGTGCCAGCCCTGAAAGCTGTTGCTGGTCCTCATCTCCCACTGGTAACCTCTAAAACGAACCACAAACACTTGGGCTCTGAACTTCTTTAGGCTACTAAAACTTCCACATACACTCCGTCTCCTGCTCAGTCTGGCCACAGCTCAACACTGAAATTGCGAACGTCCAACCATTGCTCGTACAATAAAGGTGCCAGCCCTGAAAGCTGTTGCTGGTCCTCATCTACCACTGGTAACCTCTAAAACGAACCACAAACACTTGGGCTCTCAACTTCTTTAGACACTCAAAGGTCGAGACATATCATCGCTTCCTCTCGCTATTTCACGTTAGAGCTCAACACCGAAATTGCGACTGTCCAGCGATCGCTCGTGCACTAAAGGTGCCAGCCCTGAAAGCACTTGCTGGTCCTCATCTCCCACTGGTAACCTCTCAAACGGACCACAAACTCTTCAGCTCTGAACTTGTTTAGACACTCAAAAGTCCAGAAGTAACATCGCTTCCTCTTGCTAATTCACGTCAGAGCTAAACCCAGAAATTGTGAATGTCCAGCGATTACTTCTACACTAAATGTGCCAGCCCTGAAAGCTCTTGCTGGTCCTCATCTCCCACTGGTAACCTCTCAAACGAACCACAAACACTTGGGCTCTCAACTTGTTTAGGTTACTACACCTGCCAACATACACACCCTCACCTGCTCAGTATGGCTAGATCTCAACACACAATTGCGAACGTCCAGCGATTGCTCCTACACTAAAGGTGCCAGCCCTGAAAGCTGTTGCTGGTCCTCATCTCCCACTGGTAACCTCTAAAACGAACCACAAACACTTGGGCTCTGAACTTGTTTAGGCTACAAATACTTCCAACATACAATCCCTCTCCTGCTCAATCGGGCCTCAGCTCAACACCGATATTGCGAACGTCCAGCGATTGTTCCTACACTAAAGGTGCCAGCCCTGAAAGCTCTTGCTGGTCCTCATCTCCCACTGGTAACCTCTAAAACGTACCATAAACACTTGGGCTCTGAACGTGTTTAGGCTACTAAAACTCCCAACATACACTCCCTCTCCGGCTCAGTATGGCTAGAGCTCAACACGAAATTGCTAACGTCCAGCGATTGGTCCTACACTAAAGGTGCCAGCCCTGAAAGCTCTTGCTGGTCCTCATCTCCCACTGGTAACCTCTAAAACGAATCACAAACACTTGGGCTCTGAACTTGTTAAGCCTACTAAAACTTCCAACATACCACTCCCTCTCCTGCTCAATATAGCTAGAGCTCAACACGAAATTGCGAACGTCCAGCGATTGCTCCTACACTAAAGGTGCCAGCCCTGAAAGCTCTTGCTGGTCCTCATCTCCCACTGGTTACCTCTAAAACGAACAACAAACACTGGGGCTCTCAACTTCTTTAGACACTCAAAGGTCAAGACGTTCATCGCCTCCTCTCTCTAATTCACGTCAGAGCTCAACACCGAAATTGCGAATGTCCAGCGATTGCTCCTGCACTAAAGGTGCCAGCCCTGAAAGCTCTTGCTGGTCCTCATCTCCCACTGGTAACCTTGAAAACGGACCACAAACACTTCAGCTGTGAACTTGTTTAGGTTACTAAAACTTCCAACATGCACACCCTCTCCTGCTCATTATGGCTAGAGCTCAACACACAATTGCAAATGTCCAGCAATTGCTCGTGCACTAAAGGTGCCAGCCCTGAAAGCTCTTGCTGGTCCTCATCTCCCACTGGTAACCTCTCAAACGAACAACAAATACTTGGGCTCTGAGCTGGTTTAGGCTACTAAAACTTCCAACATACACTCCCTCTCCTGCTCAGACCTGCCACAGCTCAACACTGAATTTGCGAACGTCCAGCGATTGCTCCTACACTAAAGGTGCCAGCCCTGAAAGCTCTTGCTGGTCCTCATCTCCCACTGGTAACCTCTAAAACGAACCACAAACACTTGGGTACTGAATTTGTTTAGGCTACTAAAACTTCCAACATAGAATCCCTCTCCTGCTCAGTCTGGCCACAGCTCAACACCGATATTGCGAACGTCCAGCAATTGCTCCTACACTAAAGGTGCCAGCCCTGAAAGCTCTAGCTGGTCCTCATCTCCCACTGGTAACCTCTAAAACGAACCACAAACACTTGGGCTCTCAACTTCTTTAGGCTACTAAAACTTCTAACATACACTCCCTCTCCTGCTCAATATGGCCAGAGCTCAACACAAAATTGCGAACTTCCAGCGATTGCTCCTACACTAAAGGTGCCAGCCCTGAAAGCTCTTGCTGGTCCTCATCTCCCACTGGTAACCTCTCAAACGAACAACAAGCATTTGGGCTCTCAACTTATTTAGACACTCAAAGGTCGAGACGTATCATCGCTTCCTCTCTCTAATTCACGTTAGAGCTCAACACGAAATTGCGAACGTTCCAGCGACTGCTCGTGCAGTAAAGGTGCCAGCCCTGAAAGCTCTTGCTGGTCCTCATCTCCCACTGGTAACCTCGAAAACGGACCACAAACACTTAGGCTCTGAACTTGCTTAGACACTCAAAAGTCAGTAGTATCATCGCTTCCTCTTGCTAATTCACGTCAGAGCTAAACCCAGAAATTGTGAATGTCCAGCGATTGCTCCCACACTAAAGGTGCCAGCCCTGAAAGCTCTTGCTGGTCCTCATCTCCCACTGGTAACCTCTAAAGCGAACGACAAACACTTGGGCTCTCAACTTGTTTAGGCTATAAATACTTCCAACATACACTCCCTCTCCTGCTCAGTATGGCTAGAGCTCAACACGACATTGCGAACGTCCAGCGACTGATCCTACACTAAAGGTGCCAGCCCTGACAGCTCTTGCTGGTCCTCATCTCCCACTGGTAACCTCTAAAACGAACCACAAACACTTGGGCTCTGAACTTCTTTAGGCTACTAAAACTTCCAACATACACTCCGTCTCCTGCTCAGTCTGGCCACAGCTCAACACTGAAATTGCGAACGTCCAACCATTGCTCGTACAATAAAGGTGCCAGCCCTGAAAGCTGTTGCTGGTCCTCATCTACCACTGGTAACCTCTAAAACGAACCACAAACACTTGGGCTCTCAACTTCTTTAGACACTCAAAGGTCGAGACATATCATCGCTTCCTCTCGCTATTTCACGTTAGAGCTCAACACCGAAATTGCGACTGTCCAGCGATCGCTCGTGCACTAAAGGTGCCAGCCCTGAAAGCACTTGCTGGTCCTCATCTCCCACTGGTAACCTCTCAAACGGACCACAAACTCTTCAGCTCTGAACTTGTTTAGACACTCAAAAGTCCAGAAGTAACATCGCTTCCTCTTGCTAATTCACGTCAGAGCTAAACCCAAGAAATTGTGAATGTCCAGCGATTACTTCTACACTAAATGTGCCAGCCCTGAAAGCTCTTGCTGGTCCTCATCTCCCACTGGTAACCTCTCAAACGAACCACAAACACTTGGGCTCTCAACTTGTTTAGGTTACTACACCTGCCAACATACACACCCTCACCTGCTCAGTATGGCTAGATCTCAACACACAATTGCGAACGTCCAGCGATTGCTCCTACACTAAGGTGCCAGCCCTGAAAGCTGTTGCTGGTCCTCATCTCCCACTGGTAACCTCTAAAACGAACCACAAACACTTGGGCTCTGAACTTGTTTAGGCTACAAATACTTTCCAACATACAATCCCTCTCCTGCTCAATCGGGCCTCAGCTCAACACCGATATTTGCGAACGTCCAGCGATTGTTCCTACACTAAAGGTGCCAGCCCTGAAAGCTCTTGCTGGTCCTCATCTCCCACTGGTAACCTCTAAAACGTACCATAAACACTTGGGCTACTGAACGTGTTTAGGCTACTAAAACTCCAACATACACTCCCTCTCCGGCTCAGTATGGCTAGAGCTCAACACGAAATTGCTAACGTCCAGCGATTGGTCCTACACTAAAGGTGCCAGCCCTGAAAGCTCTTGCTGGTCCTCATCTCCCACTGGTAACCTCTAAAACGAATCACAAACACTTGGGCTCTGAACTTGTTAAGCCTACTAAAACTTCCAACATACACTCCCTCTCCTGCTCAATATAGCTAGAGCTCAACACGAAATTGCGAACGTCCAGCGATTGCTCCTACACTAAAGGTGCCAGCCCTGAAAGCTCTTGCTGGTCCTCATCTCCCACTGGTTACCTCTAAAACGAACAACAAACACTGGGGCTCTCAACTTCTTTAGACACTCAAAGGTCAAGACGTTTCATCGCCTCCTCTCTCTTAATTCACGTCAGAGCTCAACACCGAAATTGCGAATGTCCAGCGATTGCTCCTGCACTAAAGGTGCCAGCCCTGAAAGCTCTTGCTGGTCCTCATCTCCCACTGGTAACCTTGAAAACGGACCACAAACACTTCAGCTGTGAACTTGTTTAGGTTACTAAAACTTCCAACATGCACACCCTCTCCTGCTCATTATGGCTAGAGCTCAACACACAATTGCAAATGTCCAGCAATTGCTCGTGCACTAAAGGTGCCAGCCCTGAAAGCTCTTGCTGGTCCTCATCTCCCACTGGTAACCTCTCAAACGAACAACAAATACTTGGGCTCTGAGCTGGTTTAGGCTACTAAAACTTCCAACATACACTCCCTCTCCTGCTCAGACCTGCCACAGCTCAACACTGAATTTGCGAACGTCCAGCGATTGCTCCTACACTAAAGGTGCCAGCCCTGAAAGCTCTTGCTGGTCCTCATCTCCCACTGGTAACCTCTAAAACGAACCACAAACACTTGGGTACTGAATTTGTTTAGGCTACTAAAACTTCCAACATAGAATCCCTCTCCTGCTCAGTCTGGCCACAGCTCAACACCGATATTGCGAACGTCCAGCAATTGCTCCTACACTAAAGGTGCCAGCCCTGAAAGCTCTAGCTGGTCCTCATCTCCCACTGGTAACCTCTAAAACGAACCACAAACACCTTGGGCTCTCAACTTCTTTAGGCTACTAAAACTTCTAACATACACTCCCTCTCCTGCTCAATATGGCCAGAGCTCAACACAAAATTGCGAACTTCCAGCGATTGCTCCTACACTAAAGGTGCCAGCCCTGAAAGCTCTTGCTGGTCCTCATCTCCCACTGGTAACCTCTCAAACGAACAACAAGCATTTGGGCTCTCAACTTATTTAGACACTCAAAGGTCGAGACGTATCATCGCTTCCTCTCTCTAATTCACGTTAGAGCTCAACACCGAAATTGCGAACGTCCAGCGAACTGCTCGTGCAGTAAAGGTGCCAGCCCTGAAAGCTCTTGCTGGTCCTCATCTCCCACTGGTAACCTCGAAAACGGACCACAAACACTTAGGCTCTGAACTTGCTTAGACACTCAAAAGTCCAGAAGTATCATCGCTTCCTCTTGCTAATTCACGTCAGAGCTAAACCCAGAAATTGTGAATGTCCAGCGATTGCTCCCACACTAAAGGTGCCAGCCCTGAAAGCTCTTGCTGGTCCTCATCTCCCACTGGTAACCTCTAAAGCGAACGACAAACACTTGGGCTCTCAACTTGTTTAGGCTATAAATACTTCCAACATACACTCCCTCTCCTGCTCAGTATGGCTAGAGCTCAACACGACATTGCGAACGTTCCAGCGACTGATCCTACACTAAAGGTGCAGCCCTGACAGCTCTTGCTGGTCCTCATCTCCCACTGGTAACCTCTAAAACGAACCACAAACACTTGGGCTCTGAACTTGTTTAGGCTACTAAAACTTCCAACATACACTCCCTCTCATGCTCAGTCTGGCCAGAGCTCAACACCGAAATTGCGAACGTCCAGCAATTGCTCCTACACTAAAGGTGCCAGCCCTGAAAGCTGTTGCTGGTCCTCATCTCCCACTGGTAACCTCTAAAACGAACCACAAACAGTTGGGCTCTGAACTTGTTTAGGCTACTAAAACTTGCAACATACACTCCCTCTCCTGCTCACTATGGCTAGAGCTCAACATGAAATTGCTAACGTCCAGCGATTGATCCTACACTAAAGGTGCCAGCCCTGAAAGCTCTTGCTGGTCCTCATCTCCCACTGGTAACCTTTCAAACGAACCACAAACACTTGGGCTCTGAACTTGTTTAGGCTACTAAACTTACAACATACACTCCCTCTCCTGCTCAGTATGGCCACAGCTCAACACCGATATTGCAAACGTCCAGCGATTGCTCCTACATTAAAGGTGCCAGCCCTGAAAGTTGTTGCTGGTCCTCATCTCCCACTGGTAACCTCTAAAACGAACCACAAACACTTGGGCTCTCAACTTCTTTAGGCTACTAAACTTCAACATACACTCCCTCTCCTGCTCAGTATAGCTAGAGCTCAACACACAATTGCGAATGTCCAGCAATTGCTCGTGCACTAAAGGTGCCAGCCCTGAAAGCTATTGCTGGTCCTATCTCCCACTGGTAACCTCTCAAACGAACAACAAACACTTGGCTCTGAACTTCTTTAGCCTACTAAAACTTCCAACATACACTCCCTCTCCTGCTCAGTCTGGCCACAGCTCAACACTGAATTTGCGAACGTCCAGCGATTGCTCCTACACTAAAGGTGCCAGCCCTGAAAGCTCTTGCTGGTCCTCATCTCCCACTGGTAACCTCTAAAAGGAACAACAAACACTTGGGCTCTCAACTTTTTTAGACACTCATACGTTCAGACGTATCATTGCTTCCTCTTGCTAATTCACGTCAGAGCTCAACACTGAAAAGGCGAACGTCCAGCGATTGCTCCTACATTAAAGGTGCCAGCCCTGAAAGCTCTTGCTGGTCCTCATATCCCACTGGTAACCTCTAAAATGTACCACAACGACTTGGGCTCTGAACTTGTTTAGGCTACTAAAACTTCCAACATACACTCCCTCTCCTGCTCAATCTGGCACAGCTCAACACCGATATTGCGAACGTCCAGCGATTGCTCCTGCACTAAAAGTGCCAGCCCTGAAAGCACTTGCTGGTCCTCATCTCCCACTGGTAACCTCTAAAGCGAACCACAAACACTTGGGCTCTCAACTTCTTTAGGCTACTAAAACTTCCAACATACAATCCCTCTCCTGCTCAGTCTGGCCAGAGTTCAAGACCGAAATTGCGAACGTCTAGCAATTGCTCCTACACTAAAGGTGCCAGCCCTGAAAGCTCTTGCTGGTCCTCATCTCCCCCTGGTAACCTCTAAAACGAACCACAAACACTTGGGCTCTCAACTTGTTTAGACACTCAAAGGTCCAGACTTATCATCGCTTCCTCTCGCTAATTCACGTTAGAGCTCAACACCGAAATTGCGAATGTCCAGCGACTGCTCGTGCACTAAAGGTGCCAGCCTGAAAGCTCTTGCTGGTCCTCATCTCCCACTGGTAACCTCGAAAACGGACCACAAACACTTCGGCTCTGAACTTGCTTACACACTCAAAAGTCCAGAAGTATCATCGCTTCCTCTTGCTAATTCACGTCAGAGCTAAACCAGAAATTGTGAATGTCCAGCGATTGCTCCTACACTAAAGGTGCCAGCCCTGAAAGCTCTTGCTGGTCCTCATCTCCCACTGGTAACCTCTCAAACGAACCAGAAACACTTGGCTCTCAACTTGTTTAGGCTACTAAAACTTGCAACATACACTCCCTCTCCTGCTCACTATGGCTAGAGCTCAACATGAAATTGCTAACGTCCAGCGATTCATCTACACTAAAGGTGCCAGCCCTGAAAGCTCTTGCTGGTCCTCATCTCCCACTGGTAACCTCTAAAACGAACCACAAACACTTGGGCTCTGAACTTGTGTAGGCTACTAAAACTTACAACATACACTCCCTCTCCTGCTCAGTATGGCCACAGCTCAACACCGATATTGCAAACGTCCAGCGATTGCTTCCTACATTAAAGGTGCCAGCCCTGAAAGCTGTTGCTGGTCCTATCTCCACTGGTAACCTCTCAAACGAACAACAAACACTTGGGCTCTGAACTTGTTTAGGCTACTAAAACTTTCCAACATACAATCCCTCTCCTGCTCAGTCTGGCCAGAGCTCAACACCGAAATTGCGAACGTCCAGCGATTGCTCCTACACTAAAGGTGCCAGCCCTGAAAGCTCTTGCTGGTCCTCATCTCCCACTGGTAACCTCTAAAACGAACCACAAACACTTGGGCTCTCAAGTTGTTTAGGCTACTAAAACTTCCAACATAGAATTCCTCTCCTGCTCAGTCTGGCCACAGCTCAACACTGAAATTGCGAACGTCCAGCGATTGCTCCTACACTAAAGGTGCCAGCGCTGAAAGCTGTTGCTGGTCCTCATCTCCCACTGGTAACCTCTAAAACGAACCACAGACACTTGGGCTCTCAACTTTTTTAGACACTCAAACGTTCAGACCTATCATTCCTTCCTCTTGCTAATTCACGTCAGAGCTCAACACTGAAAAGGCGAACGTCCAGCGATTGCTCCTACATTAAAGGTGCCAGCCCTGAAAGCTCTTGCTGGTCCTCATATCCCACTGGTAACCTCTAAAATGTCCCACAAAGACTTGGGCTCTGAACTTGTTTAGGCTAGTAAAACTTCCAACATACACTCCCCTCTCCTGCTCAATCTGGCCACAGCTCAGCACCGATATTGCGAACCTTCCAGCGATTGCTCCTGCACTAAAGGTGCCAGCCCTGAAAGCTGTTGCTGGTCCTCATCTCCCACTGGTAACCTCTAAAGCGAACCACAAACACTTGGGCTCTGAACTTGTTTAGGCTACTAAAACTTCCAACATACAATCCCTCTCCTGCTCAGTCTGGCCAGAGTTCAAGACCGAAATTGCGAACGTCTAGCAATTGCTCCTACACTAAAGGTGCCAGCCCTGAAAGCTCTTGCTGGTCCTCATTTCCCCCTGGTAACCTCTAAAACGAACCACTAACACTTCGGCTCTCAACTTGTTTAGACACTCAAAGGTCCAGACTTATCACCGCTTCCTCTCGCTAATTCACGTTACAGCCTCAACACCGAAATTGCGAACGTCCAGCGATTGCTCCTACACTAAAGGTGCCAGCCCTGAAAGCTCTTGCTGGTCCTCATCTCCCACTGGTAACCTCTCAAACGAACCACAAACACTTGGTCTCTCAACTTGTTTAGGCTACTAAAACTTGCAAGATACACTCCCTCTCCTGGTCAGTATGGCTAGAGCTCAACATGAAATTGCTAACGTCCAGCGATTTGCTCCTACACTAAAGGTGCCAGCCTTGAAAGCTGTTGATGGTCCTCATCTCCCACTGGTAACCTCTAAAACGAACAACAAACACTTGGGCTCTCAACTTCTTTAGACACTCAAAGGTCGAGATGTTTCATCGCCTCCTCTCTCTAATTCACGTCAGAGCTCAACACCGAAATTGCGAACGTCCATCGACTGATCCTACACTAAAGGTGCCAGCCCTGAAAGCTCTTGCTGGTCCTCATCTCCCACTGGTAACCTCTAAAACGAACCACAAACACTTGGGCTCTGAATTTGTTTAGGCTACTAAAACTTCCAACATAGAATCCCTCTCCTGCTCAGTCTGGCCACAGCTCAACACCGATATTGCGAACGTCCAGCAATTGCTCCTACACTAAAGGTGCCAGCCCTGAAAGCTCTAGCTGGTCCTCATA